>NC_053497.1:172065531-172220531 GCF_905171775.1 Rana temporaria | reverse complement strand
GGCTTGTAGTTCCTCCCCTGTCATGCACTGATATATAAATGCTGGGACTTGTAGTTCCTCCCCTGTCATGCGCTGATAAGTAACTGCTGGGACTTGTAGTTCCTCCCCTGTCATGCACTGATATATAAATGCTGGGACTTGTAGTTCCTCCCCTGTCATGCGCTGATAAGTAACTGCTGGGACTTGTAGTTCCTCCCCTGTCATGCACTGATAAATAAATGCTGGGGCTTGTAGTTCCTCCCCTGTCATGCACTGATATATAAATGCTGGGACTTGTAGTTCCTCCCCTGTCATGCACTGATATATAAATGCTGGGACTTGTAGTTCCTCCCCTGTCATGCGCTGATAAGTAACTGCTGGGACTTGTAGTTCCTCCCCTGTCATGCACTGATAACTGCTGGGACTTGTAGTTCCTCCCCTGTCATGCACTGATAAGTAACTGCTGGGACTTGTAGTTCCTTCCCTGTCATGCACTGGTAAGTAACTGCTGGGACTTGTAGTTCCTCCCCTGTCATGCACTGATAAGTAACTGCTGGGACTTGTAGTTCCTTCCCTGTTGTGTACTGATAAGTAACTGCTGGGACTTGTAGTTCCTCCCCTGTCATGCGCTGATAAGTAACTGCTGGGACTTGTAGTTCCTCCCCTGTCATGCACTGATAAGTAACTGCTGGGGCTTGTAGTTCCTCCCCTGTCATGCACTGATAAATAACTGCTGGGACTTGTAGTTCCTCCCCTGTCATGCACTGATAAGTAACTGCTGGGACTTGTAGTTCCTTCCCTGTCATGCACTGATAAGTAACTGCTGGGGCTTGTAGTTCCTCCCCTGTCATGCACTGATAAGTAACTGCTGGGGCTTGTAGTTCCTCCCCTGTCATGCACTGATAAGTAACTGCTGGGACTTGTAGTTCCTTCCCTGTCATGCACTGATAAGTAACTGCTGGGGCTTGTAGTTCCTCCCCTGTCATGCACTGATAAGTAACTGCTGGGACTTGTAGTTCCTCCCCTGTCATGCACTGATAAGTAACTGCTGGGGCTTGTAGTTCCTCCCCTGTCATGCACTGATAAGTAACTGCTGGGACTTGTAGTTCCTCCCCTGTCATGCACTGATAAGTAACTGCTGGGACTTGTAGTTCCTTCCCTGTTGTGTACTGATAAATAACTGCTGGGACTTGTAGTTCCTCCTATGTCATGCACTGATAAATAAAAACTGGGACTTGTAGTTCTTCCCCTGTCATGCACTGATAAGTAACTGCTGGGACTTGTAGTTCCTCCTATGTCATGCACTGATAAGTAACTGCTGGGACTTGTAGTTCCTTCCCTGTCATGCCCTGATATATAAATGCTGGGGCTTGTAGTTCCTCCCCTGTCATGCACTGATAAGTAACTGCTGGGACTTGTAGTTCCTCCCCTTTCATGCACTGGTAAGTAACTGCTGGGACTTGTAGTTCCTCCCCTGTCATGCACTGATATATAAATGCTGGGACTTGTAGTTCCTCCCCTGTCATGCGCTGATAAGTAACTGCTGGGACTTGTAGTTCCTCCCCTGTCATGCACTGATAAGTAACTGCTGGGACTTGTAGTTCCTCCCCTGTCATGCACTGATAAGTAAATGCTGGGGCTTGTAGTTCCTCCCCTGTCATGCGCTGATAAGTAACTGCTGGGACTTGTAGTTCCTCCCCTGTCATGCGCTGGTAAGTAACTGCTGGGGCTTGTAGTTCCTCCCCTGTCATGCGCTGATAAATAACTGCTGGGGCTTGTAGTTCCTCCCCTGTCATGCACTGATAAGTAACTGCTGGGACTTGTAGTTCCTCCCCTGTCATGCACTGATAAGTAACTGCTGGGACTTGTAGTTCCTCCCCTGTCATGCGCTGATAAGTAACTGCTGGGACTTGTAGTTCCTCCCCTGTCATGCCCTGATAAGTAACTGCTGGGACTTGTAGTTCCTCCCCTGTCATGCGCTGATAAGTAACTGCTGGGACTTGTAGTTCCTCCCCTGTCATGCCCTGATAAGTAACTGCTGGGGCTTGTAGTTCCTCCCCTGTCATGCGCTGATAAGTAACTGCTGGGACTTGTAGTTCCTCCCCTGTCATGCCCTGATAAGTAACTGCTGGGACTTGTAGTTCCTCCCCTGTCATGCCCTGATAAGTAACTGCTGGGGCTTGTAGTTCCTCCCCTGTCATGCCCTGATAAGTAACTGCTGGGACTTGTAGTTCCTCCCCTGTCATGCACTGATAAGTAACTGCTGGGACTTGTAGTTCCTTCCCTGTCATGCACTGATAAGTAACTGCTGGGGCTTGTAGTTCCTCCCCTGTCATGCACTGATAAGTAACTGCTGGGACTTGTAGTTCCTCCCCTGTCATGCGCTGATAAGTAACTGCTGGGGCTTGTAGTTCCTCCCCTGTCATGCACTGATAAGTAACTGCTGGGACTTGTAGTTCCTCCCCTGTCATGCACTGATAAGTAACTGCTGGGACTTGTAGTTCCTTCCCTGTTGTGTACTGATAAATAACTGCTGGGACTTGTAGTTCCTCCTATGTCATGCACTGATAAGTAACTGCTGGGACTTGTAGTTCCTTCCCTGTTGTGTACTGATAAGTAACTGCTGGGACTTGTAGTTCCTCCCGTCATGCACTGATAAGTAACTGCTGGGGCTTGTAGTTCCTCCCCTGTCATGCACTGATAAGTAACTGCTGGGACTTGTAGTTCCTCCCCTGTCATGCACTGATAAGTAACTGCTGGGACTTGTAGTTCCTTCCCTGTTGTGTACTGATAAATAACTGCTGGGACTTGTAGTTCCTCCTATGTCATGCACTGATAAATAAATACTGGGACTTGTAGTTCTTCCCCTGTCATGCACTGATAAGTAACTGCTGGGGCTTGTAGTTCCTCCCCTGTCATGCGCTGATAAGTAACTGCTGGGACTTGTAGTTCCTCCCCTGTCATGCACTGATAAATAACTGCTGGGACTTGTAGTTCCTCCCCTGTCATGCACTGATAAATAAATGCTGGGGCTTGTAGTTCCTCCCCTGTCATGCGCTGATAAGTAACTGCTGGGACTTGTAGTTCCTCCCCTGTCATGCACTGATAAATAACTGCTGGGACTTGTAGTTCCTCCCCTGTCATGCGCTGATAAGTAACTGCTGGGGCTTGTAGTTCCTCCCCTGTCATGCACTGATAAGTAACTGCTGGGACTTGTAGTTCCTCCCCTGTCATGCCCTGATAAGTAACTGCTGGGACTTGTAGTTCCTCCTATGTCATGCACTGATAAGTAACTGCTGGGGCTTGTAGTTCCTCCCCTGTCATGCACTGATAAGTAACTGCTGGGACTTGTAGTTCCTTCCCTGTTGTGTACTGATGAATAACTGCAGTGTATGCATAGGATGACCTTTAGTAGTCACTCATGGATGATTGGTCAAGGTCATTCTGCGCATGCGCAGCCGGGGGCATTAATGACTCGTTCGATTTGAAAGTGCTGCACCACCAATTACAGACTGTTGGTATGAACGGGTCAATGAAGTGTTGGTGGCGCATGCGCTTGACGACCTCAAGCAGTCATTCATTAACGCCTGCCCAAGGTCATTCTGCGCATGCGTTGCCGGAACATCAATGACTCAAGTGCTGTGCTACCAATTACACAATGACGTCTGAATGAGTCAATGGTGCGCTGGCAGCGCAATGCGTAGAATGACCTTGGGGGGTTATTCATGAATGAGTGCCCAAGGTCATCCTGCGCATGCACAGCCGGGGGGCATCAATGACTCCTTCCATATGAAAGTGCTGCACCACCGATTGCACATTGTCAGTCTAGACAAGTAAATGAAGTGTTGGTTGCACATGCGCACGATGACCTTGAGTAGCTGTTAATTGACGTCTCTCCAAGGTCATTCTGCACATTCGCAGCGGGGGCATCAATAACTAATTCAGACCACAAGTGCTGTGCTACGGATTACACACTGTAGGTCTCCATGAGTCAATGGGTTGGCAGCGCATGCGTGGAATGACCTCCGGTAGTCGGTCATGGGTGACTAGCCAAGGTAATTTTGCGCATTGCGCTGCCAGGGCAACTCATTCCATTTAAAAGCACTGCCCCACATAGTCAGTCTAATTGAGTGTTGGTTGCACAGGTCAGGACCAGTGGCGGCTGGTGCTCAAAATTTTTAGGGGGGCGCAAATAAATGAAAAAAAAAAAGACAATAGCAGCCTCACTGTGCCCATCAAAGGCAGCCACTGTGCCCATCAAATGCAGCCACTATGCCATGCCATCAATTGTCGCCACTGTGCCATCAATTGTCGCCACTGTGCCATCAATTGTCACCACTGTGCCATCAATTGTCAACTCTGTGCCATGCCAAACGCAGCCACTGTGCCATCAAACGCAGCCACTGTGCCATGCCATCAATTGTCCCCACTGCGCCCACATCAATTGTCCCCACATCAATTGTCCTCACTGTGCCCACATCAATTGTCCCCACTGTGCCCACAGACAATTGTCCCCACTGTGCCCACATCAATTGTCCTCACTGTGCCCACAGACAATTGTCCCCACTGTGCCCACATCAATTGTCCCCACTGTGCCCACATCAATTGTCCCCACTGTGCCCACATCAATTGTTCCCACTGTGCCCTGTAAAATGCTGCCAGTCAGATTGCCCCCCCCCCCCTGCCCGGCACTTACCTTTCTGGGGTTCGCCATCCTCCTTCCACGGTCCCTCGATGTCTTGTGCCACCCTCGATGACGCTTCAGCCAATCAGGTTACTGATAACCAGAATCAGTGAACCTGATTGGCTGAGATGGCCGTCAGTTTTATCCAAGGGACGTAGCTCACTACGTTCCGAGGATAAGACATCCGGGAGCTGAAGGGCTGTACTGGGAAAGCCGCTGGCTCCGATAGGTTAATCTGATAGATTTTACCGTGATTTTCCGGCTGCATTTTTGCAGCGAATTTGCCGCGGTTTGCGGCCCCGATTTCAGGGAATGCCAGTCTATAGAGCTGAATTCGCATCGCACACGGATCAAACTCGCACAGGACCCTTTTTTCCGCAGCGCATTGATGTGAATGCCACTAAGGCTAGGTTCACACTGCTGCGAATTCAAAATCGCGGTAAAATCGCGATTTTGCGGCTGCATTTTTGCAGGGAATTAGCCGTGATTTTGCTGCGATTCGCGGCCCCCGATTTCAGGATATGCCAGTCTATAGAGCTGAATTTGCATCGCACATGGCTTAAACTCGCACGGACCCCTTTTTCCCACAGCTTAGTTTCGCAACGCATTGATGTGAATGGCACTAAGGCTAGGTTCACACTGCTGCAAATTCAAAATCGCGGTAAAATTGCAATTTTATGCCTTTTTTTTTTTTTGCAAATTTTCCGCGATTTTGCTGCGATTCACGGCCCCTGATTTCAGGGAATGCCAGTTACCGCGATTTTGCGGCTGCATTTTTGCCGCGAATTTGCCACGATTTTGCCGCGATTCGCGGCCCCGATTTCAGGGAATGCCAGTCTATAAAGCTAATTTCGCATCGCACACGGATCAAACTCGCAAAGGACCCTTTGTTCCCCGCAGCTTACATTCGCAACGCATTGATGTGAACGGCACTAAGGCTAGGTTCGCACTGCTGCGAATTCAAAATCGAGATTTTACCGTGATTTTTCAGCTGCATTTTTGCAGCGAATTTGCCGCGGTTTGCGGCCCCGATTTCAGGGAATGCCAGTCTATAGAGCTGAATTCGCATCGCACACGGATCAAACTCGCACAGGACCCTTTTTTCCGCAGCGCATTGATGTGAATGCCACTAAGGCTAGGTTCACACTGCTGCAAATTCAAAATCGCGGTAAAATCGCGATTTTGCGGCTGCATTTTTGCAGGGAATTAGCCGTGATTTTGCTGCGATTCGCGGCCCCCGATTTCAGGATATGCCAGTCTATAGAGCTGAATTTGCATCGCACATGGTTCAAACTCGCACAGGACCCTTTTTTCCCACAGCTTAGTTTCGCAACGCATTGATGTGAATGGCACTAAGGCTAGGTTCACACTGCTGCGAATTCAAAATCGCGGTAAAATTGCAATTTTATGCCTTTTTTTTTTTTGCAAATTTTCCGCGATTTTGCTGCGATTCACGGCCCCTGATTTCAGGGAATGCCAGTTACCGCGATTTTGCGGCTGCATTTTTGCAGCGAATTTGCCGTGATTTTGCGCGGTTCGCGGCCCCGATTTCAGGGAATGCCAGTTTATAGAGCTGAATTCGCATCGCACACGGATCAAAACTCGCACGGGACCCTTTTTTCCTGCAGCTTAGTTTCGCAACGCATTGATGTGAACGGCACTAAGGCTAGGTTCGCACTGCTGCGAATTCAAAATCGCGGTAAAATCGCGATTTTACGGCTGCATTTTTGCCACGAACTTGCCGCGATTTTGCTGCGATTCGCGGCCCCGATTTCAGGGAATGCCAGTCTATAGAGCTAATTTCGCATCGCACGCGGATCAAAACTCGCACGGGACCCCTTTTTCCCACAGCTTAGTTTCGCAACGCATTGATGTGAACGGCACTAAGGCTAGGTTCGCACTGCTGCGAATTAAAAATCTTGATTTTACCGCGATTTTGCGGCTGCATTTTTGCCGCGATTTCAGGAAATGCCAGTCTGTAGAGCAGAATTTGCATCGCACACGGATCAAAACTCGCACATCCCGCAGCTTATATTCGCAACACATTGATGTGAACGGCACGAACGCTAGGTTCGCACTGCAGCGAATTAAAAATCGTGATTTTACCGCGATTTTGCTGCTGCATTTTTGCCGCGATTTCAGGAAATGCCAGTCTATAGAGCTGAATTTGCGTCGCACACGGATCAAAACTCGCACATCCCGCAGCTTATATTCGCAACGCATTGATGTGATCGGCACTCATATGAAACTATCTCATTTAAATGACTAGCGAATTTGAGAAGTCGCAACGGCTTAAATTCGCCATAGAATTCGCAGCAGTGTGAACCTAGCCTAAAGGCAATACAGTGTACGTGTGAATGAGCCCCAATCCTTTTCCCGTTGAGCTCCTCCTATAATACTCCTGGTGACTCTGTGCAGGACCCGGACCTCCCCGGGTCCCCTTTGTTGATGGAGTCGTAGCCGGAGCTCAAGGGGGCGGAGTCTGCGCTCTTCACGCTACGCCGGGATCCTCCTCCTCCGTCTGTCATCTTGGGTTTCCTGGCCCGGGAAGTTATTTGCAGCATTTCTGTGCGAGTCACTCCGGGGCAGACGAGAGACGACATTCCTCAGGCTGACGCTTAGACGGGATTTTCCTTCCTCCGAGCCTCGCCGCTGCCCCTGTTGTTTTTCACTCCGAAGGATTTACGGAGAACATTCGCTGCGCAGGAGGGATCAGGAGATTATTTTGCATGAAAGCGAAAGGTTCAAAAACGTTTTAAATATATTGTATTATTTTTTTTATTTTTTTTTATTATTATTATTATACAACAACCACTGAATCCACTCTACGAGTGCCGGGTGCTTTTGTGAACCCAGATATTACCATGTAAAAGTAGCAGCGACATCATCACTGTGCTGTACAGAGCATAGCGAGTCCCAACAGTCCCGGATTTCGAGGGACTGTCCCTGATTGGGAACAGTGGTGTAGATTCAGGTACATTTGCCCATTTTTCCGCTGCGCCTCCGTAAATTTCCTGTGCTACGCTTGATTCACGGAGCAGTAGCTCCGTAAATTGCGTGGGCGCTCCTGAAAAATGCCCGGCGTAAGAGCGCGCAATTTAAATGATCCACACCCCCTATGGGATCATTTAAATTGCGCGCTCTTACGCCGAACGTAGTGCGCATGCTCCGTCGGCAAACTTTCCCGACGTGCATTGCGGTAAATGACGTCGCAAGGACGTCTTTTGCTTCAAAGTTAACGTGAATGGCGTCCAGCGCCATTCACGATTTACTTACGCAAACGACGTCATTTTTCAAAAACGCGACGGGTATACGTAGCATTGGCTGCCCCTGCTAATAGCAGGGGCAGCCTTACGCAAAAAACGACGTACGCAAACGACGTAAACTGCGTACGCAGGGCGCGCGTAGGGTTGTGAATCGGCGTTAGTATGCAATTTGCATACTCTACGCTGACCACTACGGGAACGCCACCTAGCGGCCTGAGTAAGAATGCAGCCTACGATACGACGGCATAAGAGCCTTATGCCGCGCATATCTTAGGCTGCAGTCGGCGTATCGAGGTTCCTGAATCAGGAGCATTCGATGCGCCGGCGCAACTAAGCAATTGCGCTGCGTAACTATGGTTACGCAGTGCGTAACTATGGTTACGCAGACGCAATTGCTCTCTGAATCTACCCCACTGTCTCTCTTTCCTCCTCATTTGTCCCTCGTTTTGGTCTGATCTATAGAGTTGTATATAAAACGCACTTTTAATCTTTCAAAAAAGTGTCGCCCGGCGCTAAACCTTTCATACAAATTCTAAAATACCGCATTTGTAAATTTCAGAAGCCAATATAAAAGGGATAATAATAGTGGTAAAAAAAAAGCACCAATCATTTTTTTTTTTTATAATTCTCCTTTAAGGGGGCGTGGCAGGAGGTGTGTCCAATGCCTACATACTTTTGCTATTAGGTGTCCCTCGTTCCTATCTCAAAAACTTGGGAGGCGTGGCAGAGAGCAGAGCTGTGGGAGCGGTCCAGCAAGCTCCACCCACTGCAGGCTGCCTGCAGAAATCTACAGGAGGGGGCGGAGGCAAGACCGGTCACCCTACACAAGGAGAGAGAGAGCAGAGCAGTGGGAGGGGCCAGCAGACCCCACCCACTACAGGCTGCCTGCAGAAAACTACAGGAGGGGGCGGAGACCACACCAGTCCCCCTGCACAAGGAGTGAGAGCAAAGCTGTGGGAGGGGCCTAGCAGACCCCACCCACTACAGCCTGCCTGCAGAAAACTACAGGTGGGGGGAGGAGACAAGACCAGTCACTCGGCACAAGGAGGGAGAGCAGAGCTGTGGGAAGGGCCTAGCAGACCCCACCCACTACAGCCTGCAACAAACTACAGGTGGGGGGAGGAGACAAGACCAGTCACTCGGCACAAGGAGAGAGAGGGAGAGCAGAGCTGTGGGAAGGGCCTAGCAGACCCCACCCACTACAGCCTGCCTGCAGAAAACTACAGGTGGGGGGAGGAGACAAGACCGGTCACCTTGCACAAGGACAGAGAGCAGAGCTGTGGGAGGCACCCAACAGGCTCCACCCACTACTGGTTGCCTGCAGAAATCTACAGGAGGGGGCGGAGACAAGACCGGTCACCCTGCACAAGGAGAGAGAGAGAAGAGCTATGGGAGGGGCCCGGCGGGCACAGATGATGGGCAAATGTCCATCTATTGGAAAGGCATATTGAATATTTTTTTTTTTATTATTTTGCTTTTACTTAGCTACCTGAAATAGAATTTATAGTATATGTTAGGTGAATATTTTCATCATTAATTATCCTATTGCTGTGGCTGTGACATTTTACATCCTTGCTGTACCATATTTCCATTTTTATATTACACATACAGACATGTGTATATGTCCTCTAATGGCTTTTTGCATTTCTAGGTAAAGGAAGAAATTCATACGCCACCATTGCTGACGTTCATTCTGAAAATGCAAGTTGTCTGGCTCAAGATTCGCTCCATTCTGCATGTTGGGGCGGTGACGTCACAAGGGGGGTGGGGCAGTCAGGTGACGTCACTGAGTGGCCCCGCCCCTTACCTATTTAAGAACTGTCAGACGGAGGAGCGGGCAGTCAGCTCTTAGCCTTTAATTAGTGCGGAGTTTCTTTTTTTTTTTACGGATCCGGCGGGCAGTGTGAATGACGGTGGATCTACATGGGGGGGGGCATTATTTTGGGATTTTTAATAAAGGAATTGTCCCCAGATCCTGCCCCCCCACCCAATACTGATGCAAATGGGGGGGGTAGGATCTGGGGACTTGTTAAAAGGGGCTTCCAGATTCCTATAAGCCCCCAGTCCTCAGACCAGGGTTGTTGGGAAGAGTCCCTTTGCCACCATCAACATGGGGACAAGGAGCCTTGGGGTGGGGTGTGGCAGAGCCCCCCCTGCCCCAAAGCACCCTCCCCATGTTGAGGGCATGTGGCCTGGCATGGATCAAGAAGGGGGGGGGGCGCTCACTCATCCCCTCCCTTTTTTGACCTGCCGGGCTGCATGCTTGAATAAGGGTCTCTGCGCCATATTTTTTTTTACATTTTGGCATGGGGTTTCCCTCCAAATCCATAACAGACCCGAAGGGCCTGGTATAGGTTTGGGGGGGGGCCATGCTATTTTTTTCTTTATTTTAGCGTGGGTTTCCCCTCCAAATCCATACCAGACCTGGAGGGCCTGGTATGGATTTGGGGGGGGGACCCCATGCAATTGTTTTCTTTTTTTTGGCGTGGGGTTCCCCTCCAAATTCATACCAGACCCGAAGGGCCTGGTATAGATTTGGGGGGGGGGACCCCATGCTATTTTTTTCTTTATTTTGGCATGGGGTTCCCCTCCAAATCCATACTGGACCACAAATGTTTTAGCCGGCAATTATATTTTGTACATTCCACTGTCAGCGGGGAACTCCATTGACAGTTGATGACTCATCGGTTGTTAAGGACGCAGTGGCCGGCTTCCCGATCCCACTCCTTATCAAACGGTATAGATTTGAGGGGGGCCCCCACGCCATTTTTTTTTTCATTTTGGCATGGGGTTCCTCTCCAAATCCATACTGGACCCAAAGGGCCTGTTATGGATTGGGGGGGCATGCCATTTTTCTTTATTTTGGCGTGGGGTTCCCCTCTGAATCCATACCGGATCCGAAGGGACTGGTATGGATTTGAGGGGGGGGGCATGCCATTTTTTTTAATTTGGCATTGGGGTTCCCCTACGAATCCCTACCGGACCACGAATGTTTTAGCCGACAATTATTTTTTTGCACATTCCGCTGTCAGCGAGGAACTCCATTGACAGCTGCTGACGCGGTGGCCGGCTTCCTGATCCCGCTCCTTAGATTTGAGGGGGGGACCCCACACCATTTTTTTAAAATTTTGGCGTAGGGGTCCCCTCCAAATCCATACTGGACCCGAAGGGCTAGGGATGGATTTGAGGGGGGGACCCCACGCCATTTTTTTTTTCATTTTGGCATGGGGTTTCCCTCCAAATTCATACCGGACCTGAAGGGCTAGGAATGGATTTGAGGGGGGGGGGGACCCCACGCCGCTTTTTTTTCATTTTGGCATGGGGTTTCCCTCCCGGACCTGAAGGGCCTGGTATGGATTTGAAGAGGGGGGGGCCATGCCATTTTTTTTTATTTGGCATTGCGTTTCCCTCCAAATCCATACCAGACCTGAAGGGTCTGGTATGGATTTGGGTGGGAGACCCCGTGCTGTATTTTTCACGAATGTTTTAGCTGGCAATCCTTTTCCTTGCACCCCGCTGACAGCTGATGACTCATCAGTTGTTAAGGACGCGGTGGCCGGCTTCCTGATCCTGCTCCTTAGCAACCAGGTATAGATTCGAGGGGGGACCCCACGCCATTTTGTTAACATTTTGGCATGGGGTCCCCTCCAAATCTATACTGGACCCGAAGGGCCTGGTATGGGTTTGGGGGGGGGGCGAGCTGTTTTTTTCACAAATTTTGTTAAAGGGGGCTTCCAGATTCCAATAAGCCCCCCGCCCTCAGACCCCTACAGCCCAGGGTTGTTGGGAAGAGGCCTTTGTCTCCATCAACATGGGGACAAGGAGCCCCAAAGCACCCCCCCCCTAATGTTAAGGGCATGTGGCCTAGTATGGTTCAGGAGGGGGGGGGGCACTTGTCCCCTCCTTTTCCTGACAGACCGGGCTGCATGCTCAGATAAGGGTCTGGTATGGATTTGGGGGAGGACGCCATTTATTTTTATAGATCCAAATCCACAATTTTTTTTAGCCGGCAATTCTTTCTTTTTACATTCAGCTGTCAGCGGGGAACTCTGCTGACAGCTGATGGCTCATCAGTTGTTAAGGACGTGGCGGCCCGCTCCTTAGCAACCAGTTAAATACAGTGGGGTAGATTCAGGTACCTTTTGCGGCGGCGTATCTCCAGATACGCCGCCGTAATTTGAATTCCGTGCCCGCGTAGCGTTATGCCGATTCACAAAGGCAGTTACGCTGAAAAAATAGGCTTCCTCCACCGACGTAACTTGATTGCGGCGGCGTAGAATTGTGTGCAATATAACTTTGGCCGCTAGGGGCGCTTCCGTTGCTGTCGGCGTAGAATATGCAAATTTCTTAGATACGCCGATTCACAAACGTACGTGCGCCCGGCGTTCGTTTTTTTACGTCGTTTGCGTTAAGGCTTTTTCGGCGTAAGGCTGCTCCTGCTATTAGGAGGCGCAGCCAATGTTAAGTATGGACGTCGTTCCCGCGTCGCGGTTTGAAAATTTTACGTCGTTTGCGCAAGTCGTCCGTGAATGGCGCTGGACGCCATTTATGTTCACGTCGAAACCAATGACGTACTTGCGACGTCATTTACCGCAATGCACGTCGGGAAATTTTAGGGACGGCGCATGCGTAGTACGTTCGTCGCGGGAACGCGCCTAATTTAAATGATCCACGCCCCCTACCCGGATCGTTTGAATTACGCGCGCTTAAGCCGGCCCCTTTTACGCTACACCGCCGCAACTTACGGAGCAAGTGCTTCGTGAATACAGCGCTTGCTCCTGTAATTTACGGCGGCGTAGCATAAAGACGACACGCTGCGCCGCCGTATCAGTGCGCGCCCCTACCCGAATCTACCCCAGTGTTTTTAAAGAGAAAAAAAAAAACGCAAAATGCATCAAAAATGCAACATTTGCATTTCTGGAGCGACTCCATTGGAGTCTATTACACGCAAAACAAGAAGAAAAAAACGCATGGCTGTGAACGGAACGCGTACCATTGGAAACGCACCAAAAAGCGCATACGGCAGCAGACGCTTTCCCCTAATTGGCATGGCTCCCTGGTTGCAGCGCCTCGCTTGTTAATGAAGGAGAAGCGTCGGAGCGAAAGCTCTTTGGTCTCGTCCAGCGAGGGAACGACGGCGCCATAAGGAAGGTGAGCGCGGATCTCGGGAATGGTCCCGGTGGGATTTAATTAAATACAGAAAGATGGAGATCCGCGGCTCCGCTAGGAGATTCCTTGTGCCAGGATTTTTTTTTTTATTGTGGACCGCGCAGCGCTCCACCCAGCTCCGGCGTCTGACGAGCCGCATATCGGGGGGAGCTTAATCACAGATCAACTCCTACCGAAGGCGAAGCCCAGCCGCACGCTGGGAGCATTGTTTTCCCTCCGTCTGTGCCGAATCAATCGCCTTCCACCGAGGAAAGGAAAAAAAAGAACGCAGCGGCAGCACCGCCGAGAACCGCCGAGCACCGCCGAGAACCGCCGAGCACCGCCAAAAAAACGCCGAGCACCGCCGAGCACGAGGCACAACCTGGATTTGTCATTGGCATGTATGGCCGCCACTATATATCTATAAACATTAATAGAGATATATTATATACATAAAGTAAAATAATAGATACAATACACATACATATGTAATATACGATATACAATTATAATATTATATATAAAATATATTGTACAGTATATAGAATGTGTAAAATAAAATAATATATACAATATACAATAAGAATAATATAATATAAAGCACCTGAAATCCACCCAAGAACAATAGACCAACAGCAACAATAAACCCCCTTCAGCAACAATAGATTCCCTGAGCAAAAAAAAGACACCCCCAGCAACAACAAGACTAATAGACCCACAGCAAACATTAGATCCCTCCTAGAACCAATAGATCCTCAGAAACAATAGATCCCTCCTAGGAACAATAGACCCCCCAGCAGCAATAGATCCCTCATAGGAATAATAGCCCCTCAGCAACAATAGATCCCGCTAGGAACAATAGACCCCCAGCAACAATTGCTCCCTCATAGCAACAATAGATCCCTCCTAGGAACAATAGACCACCAAAACCAATAGATCCCTCATAGGAACAAGAGACCCACAGCAACAATAGATCTCTCATAGGAACAATAGACCCACAGCAACAATAGATGCCTCCTAAGAACAACAGACCAACTGCAACAATAGATCCCTCCTAGGAGCAATAGACTCTCAGCAAAAAATAGAAGCCTCCAAGGAGCAATAGATTGCCAGCAACAATAGACTCCCCGACCAAAAAAGACACCACCAGCAACAATAGATCTACCCTAGGAACAATAGTCCCCCAGCAGCAATTGATCCCTCATAGCAACAATAGATCCATCCTAGGAACAATAGACCACCAAAAACAATAGGTCCCTCATAGGAACAATAGACCCACAGCAACAATAGATCCCTCCTAGGAACAATAGACCCACTGCAGAAATAGATCCCTCCAAGTAACAATAGACCGCCAGCAACAATAAACCCCCTCCAGCAACAATAGACTGCCCGCAACAATAGACTCCCTGACCAAAAAAGACACCACCAGCAACAATTGATCTACTCTAGGAACAATAGTCCCCCAGGAACAATTGATCCCTCATAAGAACAATAGACCCAGAGCAACAATAGATCCCTTCTTAGGAACAATAGACCAACAGCAACAATAGATCCCTCCTAGGAGCAATAGACTCTCAGCAAAAAATAGATGCCTCCAAGGAGCAATAGATCGCCAGCAACAATAGACTCCCTGACCAAAAAAGACACCACCAGCAACAATAGATCTACCCTAGGAACAATAGTCCCCCAGCAACAATAGATCCCTCCTAGGAACAATAGACCACCAAAAACAATAGGTCCCTCCTAGGAACAATAGACCCAGAGCAACAATAGTTCCCTTCTTAGGAACAATAGACCAACAGCACCAATAGATCCCTCCTAGGAGCAATAGACTCTCAGCAACAATAGACTCCCTGACCAAAAAAGACACCACCAGCAACAATAGATCTACCCTAGGAACAATAGACCCCCAGCAACAATTGATCCCTCATAGCAACAATAGATCCATCCTAGGAACAATAGACCACCAAAAACAACAGATCCCTCATAGGAACAATAGACCCACAGCAACAATAGATCTACCCTAGGAACAATAGTCCCCCAGCAACAATTGATCCCTCGTAACAACAATAGATCCCTCATAGGAACAATAGACCCACAGCAACAATAGATCCCTCCTAGGAACAATAGACCACCAAAAACAATAGATCCCTCATAGGAACAATAGACCTCCAGCAACAATAGATCCCTCCTAGGAGCAATAGATCGCCAGCAACAATAGACTCCCTGACCAAAAAAGACACCACCAGCAACAATAGATCTACCCTAGGAACAAAAGACCCCCAGCAACAATAGATCTACCCTAGGAACAATAGTCCCCCAGCAACAATTGATCCCTCATAACAACAATAGATCCCTCCAAGGAACAATAGACCACCAAAAACAATAGATCCCTCCTAGGAACAATAGACCCACAGCAACAATAGATCCCTCCTAGGAACAATAGACCAACAGCAACAATTGATCCCTCCAAGGAGCAATAGACTGCCAGCAACAATAGACTCCCTGACCAAAAAAGACACCACCAGCAACAATAGATCTACCCTAGGAACAATAGACCCCCAGCAACAATAGATCTACCCTAGGAACAATAGTGCCCCAGCAACAATCGATCCCTCATAGCAACAATAGATCCATCCTAGGAACAATAGACCCCCAGCAACAATAGATCTACCCTAGGAACAATAGTGCCCCAGCAACAATTGATCCCTCATAGCAAAAATAGATCCCTCCTAGGAACAATAGAACGCCAGCAACAATAAACCCCCTCCAGCAACAATAGACTGCCCGCAACAATAGACACCCTGAGCAAAAAAGACACCACCAGCAACAATAGATCCACCCAATAACAATAGACCCACAGCAAAAACAGATCCATCCTAGGAACAATAGACCACCAGCAATAATAGACGCCCTGAGCAAAAGAAAAGACAACAATAAATCCACCCAAGACCAATAAACCCACAGGAACAATAGATCCCTCCTAGGAACAATAGACCCCCAGCAACAATAGACGCCCTGAGCAAAAAATATACCCCCAGCAACAACAGATCCACTCAGGAACAATAGACCCACAGAAACAATAGATTCCTTCTAGGAACAATAGACCTCCAGCAACAATAGATCCACCCAGGAACAATAGACCTACAGCAACAATAGATCCCTCCTAGGAACAATAGACCCACAGCAACAATAGATCCATCCTAGGAACAATAGACCCACAGCAACAATAGATCCATCCTAAGAACAATAGACCCCCTGCAACAATAGATCACTCATAGGAACAATAGACCCCCAGCAACAACAGATCCCTCATAGGAACAATAGACCTCCAGCAACAAAAGATCCACCCCGGCTACAATAGACCTCCTCTTGCAGCAATAGATCTCCCAGCAGCCAGTTTGAATGTTGGCACTCTGTAAGCACTGTGTGCAATGCATGCAGAATGCAGAGTCTAAGGGGTTAAAGCAGGCGGTGAGGAGGAGGAGGAGGTGTGGCTTGCGCTTTAGAGACCAACACTAGTGGAGCCCTTTAAAGGGACACTGGGTGTTAAAAAGAATCTTTGACCTCCCATCAAGTGACTTTGCCTAGGCTGAGATGATGTCATTAGCCCACTGCAGGTGGGGGGGGAGCATTTCCTCAGTCTCAATTTAATTAAATGTAATGCAAAAAAAAACACGACTCATAACCCAATTTTCTGGTAGAATATAAAAGACGATGTTATGCAGAGTAAATAGATACCAAACATGTCACGCTTTAAAATTGCGCGCACACGTGTAACGGCGGCAAACTAGAATAATTAAAAATCTCCATAGGAGACACTTTTTCTTACAGGTTGCATGTTTTGAGTTACAGAGAAGGCCTAGGGCTAGAATTATTGCTCTCGCTCTAACGATCGCGGCGATACCTCACATGTGTGGTGTGAACACCGTTTACATACGCAGGCGCAACTTACGTATGCGTTCACTAATAGGCGCGAGTACGGAGGGATGGGACGCTTTCAGTTTTTTTATTTTATTGGTTTGGTTTATTTATTTTTTATTTTTTACACTGTCCCTTTAATTTTTTTTTTTTTATCACTTTTATTCCTATTACAAGGAATGTAAACATGCCCCCCTGCCACGCCCCCTTTAAAGGAGAATTAACCCCCAAAAAAGATTCATTAACCACTTAAGACCCGGACCTTTATGCGGGTTAAGGACCTGGCCAGTTTTTTTGCGATTCGGCACTGCGTCGCTTTAACTGACAATTGTGCGGTCGTGCGACGTGGCTCCCAAAGAAAATTGGCGTCCTTTTTTTCCCACAAATAGAGCTTTCTTTTGGTGGTATTTGATCACCTCTGAGGTTTTTATTTTTTGCGCTATAAACAAAAATAGAGCGACAAATTTGAAAAAAAATCAATATTTTTTACTTTTTGTTATAATAAATATCCCCCAAAAATATATAAAAAAACGTTTTTTTTCCTCAGTTTAGGCCGATACGTATTCTTCTACATATATTTGGTAAAGAAAAATCGCAATAAGCGTTTATCGATTGGTTTAAA
Source organism: Rana temporaria (assembly GCF_905171775.1). Classification (NCBI taxonomy): domain Eukaryota; kingdom Metazoa; phylum Chordata; class Amphibia; order Anura; family Ranidae; genus Rana; species Rana temporaria. The sequence goes on along the minus strand of NC_053497.1, from coordinate 172,202,911 downwards.
ATGTATAGCGTTTACAAAATAGGGGATAGTTTTATTGTATTTTTCTTAATTTTTTTTTTTACTACTAATGGCGGCGATCAGCGATTTTTTTCGTGACTGCGACATTATGGCGGACACTTCAGACAATTTTGACACATTTTTGGGACCATTGTCATTTTCACAGCAAAAAGTGCTATAAAAATGCACCGATTACTGTGAAAATGACAGTGTGGGAGTTAACCACTAGGGAGTGCTGTAGGGGTTATGTGTGACCTCCTTTGTGTTTCTAACTGTAGGGAGGCGGGGACGTGTGACGTCATTGATCGTCTTTCCCTATAAAAGGGAACACACGATCAATGACGGCGCCACAGTGAAGAACGGGGAAGCTGTGTTTACACTCACCTCTCCCCGTTCTTCAGCTCCGGGGACCGTTCGCGGGACTCCGGCGGCGATCGGGTCTGCGGGTCCGGCGGCCGCGTTCACGGAGCTTCGGACCCACGGCTGGGCACTTAAAGAGGACGTACATGTACGTGGATGTGCCCAGCCGTGCCATTCTGCCGACCTATATGTGCAGGAGGCGGTCCTTAACCACTTCCAGACCTGCGCACGACGATGTACGTCCTCTTTTTAAAGATGGATATCTCGGTAACGGCAGCAGCTGCTGCCACAACCGAGGTATCGATCTTTAGTGTGCGCGGTCTGGTACACGATAACGGCGGTCTCCACGGCGGATTCGCTGCGAGATCGAAGTTATCGGTGGCGGGAGAGGGCCCCCCCTCCCGCCGCTCTCCCGCGCCCTCCGCCGCTTACCGGAGCCGTCGGTAGCGGCGGAGGAGATCGCGACCATCCGGCAGCTGAGCGGGGACGAGACTGAAGAAAAAAATCTCCTTCGCCCGTCCCCATAGCTCTGCTTGGCGGAAGTGACGTCAAAACGTCAGTCCCGCCCAGCCTCTTAAAGAGACAATTTTTTTTTTTGTCATTTGAAAAAATGACATTTTCCAATTTTTAAATTTTTTTTTTGCATTTTAGTCTAATTATGAGATCTGAGGTCTTTTTGACCCCACATCTCATATTTAAGAGGACCTGTCATGCTTTTTTCTATTACAAGGGATGTTTACATTCCTTATAATAGGAATAAAAGTGATCACATTTTTTTTTTCAGTGTAAAAAGTAATAAAATAAATAACAAAACAAAATTTTTTTTAAAGCGCCCCGTCCCGACGAGCTCGCGCGCAGAAGCGAACGCATACGCGAGTAGCGCCCGCATATGAAAACGGTGTTCAAATCACACAAGTGAGGTATCGCCACGATCGTTAGAGCGAGAGCAATAATTCTAGCCCTCTGTAGCTCAAAAAATGCAACCTGTAGAATTTTTTAAACATCGCCTATCGAGATTTTTAAGGGTAAAAGTTAAAAGTAAAAGTAAACATGTGACATGTTGGGTATCATTTTACTCGGCGTAACATTATCTTTCACAATATTGTCTTATTTTTTAATTCAAAAAAGTGAATTTTTTCCAAAAAAAGTGCGCTTGTAAGACCGCTGCGCAAATACGGTGTGACAAAAAGTATTGGAATGACCACTATTTTATTCTCTAGGGTGTTAGAAAAAATATATATAATGTTTGGGGGTTTTAAGTAATTTTCTAGCAGAAAAAACAGTTTTAGTCTTGCAAACACCAAATCTGAAAAACACCTAAGGTCTGGAAGTGGTTAAATCCACAAGGGCTTTTTCTTATCATTACTATTCCTTTATATTGGCTTTTAAAATTTACAAAGGCAGCAATTTAGATGAAAGGTTTAGCGCTGGGAAACACTTTTTGAAAGATAAAAACTATATTTTATATACAACTATATGGATCAGACCAAAATGAGGGACAGATGAGAAGGAAAGAGGGACAGAGGGACTTCGCTCTAAATCAGGGACAGTCCCTCGAAATCATAGAGAGTTGGGAGCTCTGATATCAGGTCCTCTTTATGGAGAGATCGGGGATCAATAAGACCCCCAGATCTTTTCTTTATCTTTAAAAGCAAAAGATCAAAAAAATAAAATAAAATAGGGATCTTTTGCTTTAAAAAACAAACAAAAAACGGTTTACTTCCGCCATAGACAGGAAGTGAGTGAAGTCATGACGTGGCTCCGGTCCTCCAAGGCCATAGAGGTGATCAGAGACGATCAGGGTGTCTGATGACCTCTATGGCCAGCCGTGTGAACCGTCAGATCGTTTATTGGCTGCGCCGGTAAAAAACGGTAAGCCCTAGAAACACCAGCGAGTGGCGGTAAGGTTGGGGGGGGGGCAACCCCTCCCACTGTTTCTGAAAGCGACCCAGCTGCTAATAAATACATTTTAATTGAATTAAATTGATAATAAATGAAACCCCTTCACGCCCACTGTACGCAAATATGTGTTCTCGACTTGAGGGGGTTCTACCGGGGTGATATGCAGCTTCAGGCATCACCCCGGTACGTTTTTTTAGAGCCAGCGATCGGCTTTCTTGGGATAACAATCGACGCGGCTAAAAGCTGTTATCCTAAGGAGCGGGAAGGGGTGTTCCCCCCACCCCCACTGGCTTCCGCTGCTCATCGGTCCCACCGGGAGACCCGAGCAACCAGCCGACACGTCCGCCAGCTGGTCGAAGACCCAAATGACGCCAGAATCGGCTTCGATAAGTCTCAGGCTCGGTTCACACTGCTGCGAATTATAACGCGAAATCGCAAGCCATTTCGCTAACATCGTTTTCCAGCAATGCGTTTTGAATCTAAGCTGCGTTAAAAAAAGGGTCCTGTGCGAGTTTTTATCCGTGTGCGATGCGAATTCAGCTCTATAGACTGGCATTCCCTGAAATCGCGGCCGCGAATCGCGGGGGGAAAAAAATTGCGGCAAAATCGCGGCTGCGAATTCGCGCAATTTTGAAGACGCAGCAGTGTGAACGGGGCCTTAAACTTGAACACACAGGGCTAGATTCAGGTAGCCCTGCGTAACGTTGTGCGGGCGTAACGTATCTCCGATACGTTACGCCGCCGAAAAATTATGGCGCAAGTTCCGTATTCAGAAAGAACTTGCGCTTTAAGTTACGGCGGCGTAACGTATGTGCTCTGGCGTAAGCCCGCCTAATTCAAATTTGGATGATGTGGGAGTGTTTTATTAAAATTTAGTGTGACCCCACGTATTTGACGCTCCTAACGAACGGCGCATGCGCCGTCCGTGGACGTATCCCAGTGCGCATGCTCCGAATTACGCCGCAAATAGTCAATGCTTTAGACGTGAACGTAACTTACGCACAGCCCTATTCGCGTACGACTGTCGCTGTCCCGACGTCCTTACTTAACATTGGCTACGCCTCATATAGCAGGGGTAACTTTACGCTGAAAAAAGCCTTGCGTAAACGACGTAATTTAAAGCGCCGGGCGCACGTACGTTTCTGAATCGGCGTATCTAGCTCATTTGCATATTCTACACGTAAATCTACGGAAGCGCCACCTAGCGGCCAGCGTAAATATGCACACCAAGATACGACGGCGTCGGAGACTTACGCCGCTCGTATCCAGGCAACAGTGAGGCGTATCTGATTCTATGAATCAGCCGCAGAGAAGCGACGCCTCACACTCAGAGTTACGACGGCGTATCTGGAGATACGCCGTCGTAACTCCTTTGGGAATCTGGGCCAAAGTGCCTGGTTGTAGTAAGGTCACATATATTGGGGCTCAATTCACAAAGCTCCAACACATGTATTGGAAAATTGGGCTAACTTAACTGTTTTTTTTGTTTTTTTTTATTTTCATGAAAGTGCCTTTTTACCCAAAAAATTGTGTTTGAAAAAAACGCTAATATTGCAACGATTGCAATTTTATTCTCTAGGGTCTCTGCAAAAAAAAAAAAAACAATCTATACACACACACACACACACACACACACACACACACACACACACACACACACACACACTCACACACATATATATATATATATATATATATATATATATATATATATATATATATAAAATATATATATATATATATCTAAATAAATATATATATATATCTAAATAAATATATCTAAAAATATATATATATCTAAAAATAAATATATATATATATATATATCTATATATATAAAAATATATATATATCTAAAAATAAATATATATATATATATGTATATATGTAATATATATATCTATATCTAAATATATACATATAGATATATATATATATCTATATGTATGTGTGTAAATATATATATATATATATATATATATATATATATATATATATATATATATATATATATATATATAAATATAGATATATAAATATAGATATATAGATATATTATAATATATATCTTTATATATAAAATATGTTTGGGTGTTCTAAGCAACTTTCTTGCTAAAAATACCTATTTTAACTTATAAGTAACAATCATCAGAAAAAGGCTTAGGCATGAAAATTTTAATAATGGTAATTCAATTATTATTATTATTATTATTATTATTATTATTATTATTATTAATAATAATAATAATAATAATAATTAATAATAATACATTAATTCAATTAATAATAATTAACAAAATAAAATAAAATAAAATTAATAATAAATTATTGGGCCGGTGTAAAAAAAAAATACCGTGGTTATGTATGATCGCTTTAGCCATAACCCCCCGGTAAATCACGCAAACCGCAACCTATATATATATATATATATATATATATGGGTAGATCCACAAAGATCTGCCCCGGCGCACCATATCTGAGATACGCTACGCCGCCGTACCTTACTGCAGTTTGGTTAGAATCCATCAAGATTTCGCGCCATAAGTTACGGCGGCGTAGTCTATCTCTCGCAGCATAACGGCGCGTAATTCAAATCGGCGAGTAGGGGGCGTGTTTCGTTTAAATGAAGCGCGTCCCCGCGCTGAACGAACTGCGCATGCTCCGTTCCTAAATTTCCCGCCGTGCATTGCGCTAACTGACGTCGCAAGGACGTCATTGTTTTGACGTGGATGTAAATTACGTCCACCCCGATTCACGGACGACTTACGCAAACGAAAAAAAAAAAATCAAAATAAAAGCGGGAACGACGGCCATACTTAACATAGCAGCTTTAACTATACGCCGGAAAAAGCCGAACGGAAACGACGTAAAAGAATGCGACGTCCGCTCGTACGTTCGTGGATCGTCGGAAATAGCTAATTTGCATACTCGACGCGGAAAACTACATTTTTCATTCATGTATTTGCGCTGCAGCACCGCGAGTGCAGAACAAACCGGAGTTTGAATCGCGCTCCTCGCTTCCATCTCGGTGATGAGACATCATCAGCCTGGCAATGGGTTTGAATTCCAGCCAATCAGATGGGCTCTCTTATTTTATAAAAACTGGATAATGACGGACAGCTGGTATTTTATTGGTTGTCGCCATCGCTGACACCAGTTTTGGTGGCCGGTTCCGTCGTTGCGGAGCTGCGAGTGACCCGCACGCGGCCCGGGAGAGCAGCTGGGGATGCCAGCTGTCCACACCTGTGCTGTACGCGGTAATTACCGTCCTGCGCTCTATGGCGGCGTCCACCTTCTGTTCCCCCGTACAAGATGACGTTCAGCCTCAGTTTACATGCAGCTTCTACTCAGGGCCCATTCACGCTGCTGCGCTGCATTTAGATGCACGTTAAAGTGGTTGTAAACTCTTCCATACACCCAGTGATGTGACCGGCCTCAGGTGATACCCAGAGATGACCCAAATCCTCCTACATAAGTTGTATCGGTTAATCTGTAGCCCTCTGTTCTCTACATCCGTTCAAAGTCCAGGATTTATAAAGCTTGTCTGAGCTCTCAGAAAACAGGGGGCGGAGAGCTGAATTTTCACTCTGCAGAGCTCAGTGAGAGCTGATTGGAGGAAATGCCCTCCACACAGCACACAGGAGCAGAGCTGAGGCTGTCAATCACAGGCTGTGTGCTGGAGGTCCATCCCATGTCACCTTTTTATCTCTTGGTGTCAGGAAAACTTGTCAGAAGTGACACATGGAGATAGCAGAGGAAGGAGGCAGCAGACAGAAATGACACTTGGTGCTCTGGACTGAGACAAGTACACACTATAGAGGGATCTGCTTTGTTCACATTTCATATCTGAGGTTTACAATCACTGCGTTGCTGCATTGCAGCGCCATTCATGGTCTATAAACTACAGGCCATGGGCTACATCCCACACGCTACAAGATTTTACCCAGCAACCTCCCCCGTGTGATAGGAGGGACTCTGATGGGAAGGGAGCTATAGTGAGAAAGGGGGCTCTGATGAGAAAAGGGGGCTCTGATGAGAAGGGGGGGCTTTGATGAGAAAAGGGGGCTCTGATGAGAAGGGGGGGCTTTGATGAGAAAGGGGGGGCTCTGATGAGAAAGGGGCTGTGATGGAAAGGGGGGCTTGAATGAAAAGGGGGGCTTTGATGAGAAGGGGGATGTGATGGAAAGGGGGGCTTGAATGAGAAAGGGGGCTGTGATGAGAAGGGGGGGGCTGTGATGAGAAGGGGGGCTCTGATGAGAAGGGGGCTGTGATGAGAAGGGGGGCTCTGATGAGAAGGGGGCTGTGATGAGAAGGGGGGCTCTGATGAGAAGGGGGCTGTGATGGGAAGGGGGGCTCTGATGAGAAAGGGGGGCTCTGATGAGAAAGGGGGGCTCTGATGAGAAAGGGGGGCTCTGATGAGAAAGGGGGTTGTGATGGGAAGGGGGGCTCTGATGAGAAAGGGGGTTGTGATGGGAAGGGGGGCTCTGATGAGAAGGGGGCTGTGATGGAAAGGGGGGCTCTGATGAGAAAGGGGGGCTCTGATGAGAAGGGGGTTGTGATGGGAAGGGGGGCTCTGATGAGAAAGGGGGATGTGATGAGAAAGGGGGGCATTGATGAGAAGGGGGCTGTAATGGGAAGGGGGGCTTGAATGAGAAAGGGGGGCTTTGATGAGAAAGGGCGGCTTTGATGAGAAGGGGGTTGTGATGGAAAGGGGGGCTTGAATGACAAACGGGGGATTTAATGAGAAAGGGGGTTGTGATGGGAAGGGGGGCTCTGATGAGAAAGGGGGATGTGATGAGAAAGGGGGGCTTTGATGAGAAAGAGGGGCTTTGATAAGAAGGGGGTTGTGATGGGAAGGGGGGCTTTGATGAGAAGGGGGGGCTTTGATGAGAAGGGGGGCCGTGATGAGAATGGGGCTCTGATGAGAAAGGGGGGCTTTTATGAGAGGGGGGCTTTATTGAGAAAGGGGGTCTGTTATAGGAAGGGGGCTTTGATGAGAAGGGGGGGCTTTGATGAGAAAGGGGCTCTGACGAGAAGGGGCTCTGATGACAAAGGGGGGCTCTGATGAGAAAAAGGGGCTTCAAGGAGAAGAGGGGCGCTGATGAGAAGAGGGGCGCTGATGAGAAGGGGGGCTTTGAGGAGAAAGGGGGCTTTGAGGAGAAGGGGGGCTTTGAGGAGAAAGGGGGCTGTGATGTAAAGAACCTTTGCGATTCGGTACGTTGTGCTAATGCGAGTCGCCGCAATGCCCATCATTGCACATTAGCGCGTCGCGCCGCTATTCATTTTGAACGCCACCCCAACGCACAACGCCAATGCAGCTCCGGCACACAAGCTCGGCTTACACTGCCGCGTCTTTAAGAGTTCAAAGTCGCACGACAAGTCGCACCCCATTAACTGCTAAGGAACCGTTTTAATCGGTGTGACTCAAGTCGCAGTGGCTGTCCGCTTTTTGGGTATGTCCCAAAATTAAAAGGGCTAACGCGACGCGCGCTGACACGCGACGATCGGAGATATGTGTGTGCGCCTTTAAGGGTCTGTTAGCTCAGGAAGTGGTTGTGGGCGGGGCTGGGGAAGGAAAGGAGCCCCTTGTAGGGGGCAAAGTACAGGGAGAACTCCGGGGGGGGGAAGTGATGTCTGTGGTTGTGCTAATGGTGAATAAAGAGGTGTTGTCTGCCCCCCCCCATCCCAGTAACATCTTACGCCCCAGGGGAGCCCCGCCCATAACGCCCTTTCCTACAGGTTTGTGTTATACATAGCAACCAATCCAAGCGCTTGTTTTTTTCTGGTGCGGAATCTCCCCGGTATGTGACGTGATTGTAAAGAATTGTGTTCATCTTATGTTTCTATTTATAGTTTTATAGTGTTTGTAAATAGGAGCAGACATATTGATCGCATCGCTGTGCGATTCGCTTTTATGCGCCATTCACACGCGTGCGACTCCAAAGTCGTGCGATTTCTAATGCGACGGTCCATTGTGACTTGGATGACCTTGGCTGTTGGCTTTGACTGTTGCACACCTTGGCGTTCCGGAATCGCGATCCTGCCCACGATTCCAGAATCGCAACAAAACGCGGGACGTGTTTGCCGTGCCATTACTTCAAAAGTCGCATGAAAGTCGCTTCTAAGGCTCCATTCGCACCTGGGGCGTTCCAGAACCGCAGGCGATTCTTCCCACGGTTCCAGAATCGCGACAAGACGCGGGACGCACGTTTACAATGGACTCGGATGCGACTTTCACGCGACTCGAGTGCCACAAATTGCAGTGTAAACTCTCAAAAGTCGCATGAAAGCCGCTTCTAAGGCTCCATTCACACCTGGGGCGTTCCTGAATCGCAAGCAATTCTTCCCACGATTCCAGAATCGCAACAAAACGCTGGACGTGTTTGCCATGCCATTACTTCAAACGTTGCATGAAAGCCGCTTCTAAGACTCCATTCACACTTGGGGTTTTCCAGAATCACAGGCGATTCTTCCCACGATTCCAGAATCGCAACAAGACGCGGGACGTACGTTTAGAATGGACTCTGATGCAACTTTCATGCGACTCGAGTGCCACAAACTGCAATGTAAACTCTCAAAAGTCGCATGAAAGTCGCTTCTAAGACTCTATTCACACCTGGGGCGTTCCTGAACCGCATAGCGATTCTTCCCACGATTCCAGAATCGCAACAAGACGCAGGAGTAAAAAATGTCTTCAAAAGTCGCATGAAAGTCGCTTCTAAGGCTCCATTCACACCTGGGGCGTTCCAGAACCGCAGGCGATTCTTCCCACGATTCCAGAATCACAACAAGACGCGGGACGCACGTTTAGAATGGACTCTGAAATGCGACTTTCACGCGACTCGAGTGCCACAAACTGCAGTGTAAACTCTCAAAAGTCGCATGAAAGTCGCTTCTAAGGCTCCATTCACACTTTGGGTGTTCCAGAACCACAGGAGATTCTTCCCACGATTCCAGAAATGTGGAAAAACGTGGGGCGCATGTGCGATGCCATTCGTTCTAATGCCGCCTCAATCACGGTGCGACTTTGCCGCGGTTGCCACATGATAAATAGCCCTGAAATCGCGGAAAAATCGCAAAGCACGCCGCTGTCGCCCCAAAAGAAGCTCCGGCTCCTTTTTGAGCAGCAAGGTTCGCGCTGTTGCGATTTCGCCACGATTGCAGCGCAATTTATCATTTGACAACCGCGGCAAAGTCGCACCGTGATTGGGGCGGCATTAGAACGAATGGCATCGCACGTGCGCCCCACATTTTGCCACAATTCTGGAATCGCGGGCAGAATCGCCAACGATTCTGGAATGCCATGGTGCGAATGGAGCCTTAGAAGCGACTTTCGTGCGACTTTTGAGAGTTTACATTGCAGTTTGTGGCACTCGAGTCGCGTGAAAGTCGCATCAGAGTCCATTCTAATCGTGCGATTTCCGTTGCCACTTTAGAGTGTGAATTGAGGCAGCGTTGATGCAGTTTTGATGCGACTTTGGCTTTGACCACAACAGTGATTGTTTGTGCTCTACAAAGTCGCACACAAGTCGCATGTATATCATGCAGGTGCGACTTTCATGCGACGTTTGAGGGTTTACATTGAAGTCTATGGATCTCAAGGAGCATGAAAGTCACACCAAAGTAGCACAGATATGGATCTTGTAGTCCTTAAATTTTGGAGGGGGGGGAGTCACATCCTTAGATATCAGGGGTTCATGCTGGGACTTGTAGTCCTTTAATTTGGGGGGGTCACATCCTTAGACATCAGGGGTTCATGCTGGGACTTGTAGTCCTTTAATTTGGGGGGGTCACATCCTTAGACATCAGGGGTTCATGCTGGGACTTGTAGTCCTTAAATTTGGGGGGGGGGGTCACATCCTTAGATATCAGGGGTTCATGCTTGGACTTGTAGTCCTTTAATTGGGGGGGGTCACATTTTTAGATATCAGGGGTTCATGCAGGGACTTGTAGTCCTTTAATTTGGAGGGGGGGTCACTTAGACATCAGGGGTTCATGCTGGGACTTGTAGTCCTTAAATTGGGGGGGGGGTCACATCCCTAGATATCAGGGGTTCATGCTGGGACTTGTAGTCCTTTAATTGGGGGGGGGGGTCACATTTTTAGATATCAGGGGTTCATGCTGGGACTTGTAGTCCTTTAATTTGGAGGGGGGGTCACTTAGACATCAGGGGTTCATGCTGGAACTTGTAGTCCTTTAATTGGGGGGGTCACATTTTTAGATATCAGGGGTTCATGCTGGGACTTGTAGTCCTTTAATTGGGGGGGGGTCACATTTTTTGATTTCAGGGGTTTATGCTGGGACTTGTAGTCCTTTAATTGGGGGGATGTGACCCCCCAGAAGAGAAGGACTACAGGTCCCAGCATGAACCCCTCAAAGCTGGAGATGTGACCCCCCCCTCCCAACTAGTAAAGAACTACAGATCCCAGCATGAACTTGTGAAATGTATGGGGGGGGGCACATAAATATATATCAAAGATCATCTTTTTTGGGGGGGGGGAAGTTTGGAGATTTTGGTCCCGCTCCAGCCCGCCATGGTGACATACACGTGCTGTGCGGGCGTTACACCCGTCCTTCCTGCACATACGTGTTCCGTGGTCACCAAGCGGTTAAATAAAACCTTCCCATTTTCCTTACAGGCTTTATTTTAGACCCGGTGATGTCATCACTGGGCCTCTGTGCTTCTCTATGCAATGCAGGCAGATCATGGCTGGTGGGCGGGGCTATACTGAAAACATCACAGCCCCCTGCCTCAGTGCTCCTCTCAGGGCCCTCAGTCCGGATGCAAGCGGTGGGAGGAGTTATGCAAATAAAAAAATGTCTTAATGAGTGGGTGTCAGTCTGGAGGAGTGGGGCGTCCCTAGGCAGAACGTATTTGCATTGTAAAGGTAAACCTCCATAACCGTCAGCCAATGAACGAGAGGGGCGGGCCGGGGACAGTCAGTAACTGAAAGCCAATTAATGAAAGGGGCGGGGCCAGGGACAGTCAGTAACTGAAAGCCAATTAATGAAAGGGGCGGGGCCAGGGACAGTCAGTAACTTAAAGCCAATGAATGAAAGGGGCGTGGCCAGGGAAATACAGTAACCGAAAGCCAATAAAAAGGGGCGGGGACAGTCAGTAACTGAAATCCAATCAATGAAAGGGGCGGGGCCAGAGAAGTCAGTAACAAACAGCCAATCAACGAAAGGGGCGGGACCAGGGAAGTCAGTAACTGAAAGCCAATGAATGAAAGGGGCGGGGACAGTCAGTAACTGAAAGCTAATCAATGAAAGGGGCGGGGACAGTCAGTAACCGAAAGCCAATCAACGAAAGGGGCGGGGCAAGGGAAGTCAGTAACTGACAGCCAATCAACGAAAGGGGCGGGGCCAGGGAAGTCAGTAACTGAAAGCTAATCAATGAAAGGGGCTGGGCCAGGGACAGTCAGCAACTGAAAGCCAATCAATGAAAGGGGCGGGGCCAGGGACAGTCAGTAACTGAAAGCCAATGAATGAAAGGGGCGGGGCCAGAGACAGTCAGTAACTGAAAGCCACTGAATGAAAGGGGCGGGGACAATCAGTAACTGAAATCCAATGAACAAAAGGGGCGGGGCCAGGGAAGTCAGTAACTGAAAGCCAATGAACAAAAGGGGCGGGGCCAGGGAAAGTCAGTAACTGAAAGCCAATGAACGAAAGGGGCGGGGCCAGAGACAGTCAGTAACTGAAAGCCAATGAATGAAAGGGGCGGGGACAATCAGTAACTGAAATCCAATGAACAAAAGGGGCGGGGCCAGGGACAGTCAGTAACCGAAAGCCAATCAACGAAAGGGGCGGGGCCAGGGACAGTCAGTAACTGAAAGCCAATGAATGAAAGGGGTGGGGCCAGAGACAGTCAGTACCTGAAAGCCAATGAATGAAAGGGGCGGGGACAATCAGTAACTGAAATCCAATTAACATAAGGAGCGAGGCCAGGGACAGTCAGCAACTGAAAGCCAATCAATGAAAGGGGCGGGGCCAGGCACAGTCAGTAACTGAAAGCCAATGAATGAAAGGGGCGGGGCCAGAGACAATCAGTAACTGAAAGCCAATGAATGAAAGGGGCGGGGACAATCAGTAACTGAAATCCAATGAACAAAAGGGGCGGGGCCAGGGAAGTCAGTAACTGAAAGCCAATGAACAAAAGGGGCGGGGCCAGGGAAAGTCAGTAACTGAAAGCCAATGAATGAAAGGGGCGTGGACAATCAGTAACTGAAATCCAATGAACAAAAGGGGCGGGGCCAATGAAAGTCAGTAACTGAAAGCCAATGAACGAAAGGGGCGGGGCCAGAGACAGTCAGTAACTGAAAGCCAATGAATGAAAGGGGCGGGGACAATCAGTAACTGAAATCCAATGAACAAAAGGGGCGGGGCCAGGGACAGTCAGTAACTGAAAGCCAATGAATGAAAGGGGCGGGGACAATCAGTAACTGAAATCCAATGAACAAAAGGGGCGGGGCCAAGGACAGTCAGGCTGAGGAGGAAAGAGCTAGATGATGTTGGACGTCTTCCAGCCAGGAAAGGAGGCGGGGCTCTATCTGACATGCTGCAGCTTCTAATGCTTCTAATGCACATTGCCATTCGTTTTCATTCCGAATCAAAATTTGACAAAAAAAATGCTATTTAGAAATTCGGATTCATCCGAATTCCAAATCACAAGAGTAACGAATGTTAACGCGATCTCTGAAACAGTGAAACTAAATTCGAATCAAAATTCAAATTTGGAAACGAATATAAAATTTACACCTTTTGCAATTCTTCGATGTGAAAAATTCGGCAGCCGCATTCGAATAAAAAAAAAATTCAAATTCGAATTTACGAATTGGGTAGAATTGAATTGAATTGAATCCTCCAAAAATAATAAATCAAAATTCGTCATAAATAACAAAATTCAAATTCAAATTAAAATTTGACTCGAATTTGGAAACGAATATGAAATGTAAACCTATTGCAATTCTTACCTGTGAAAAATTCGGTAGCCGCATTCAAATCGAGAAATATTCAAATTCAAATGCGGATTTGATTTTTTCCAAATTCATTCGAATTTAATTGAATTGAATCCACCAAAATTACGAATAGAAATTTGTCCGAAATAACAGAATTCGAATTAGACTCGAATATGGAAACAAATATGAAATGTGAACATATTACAATTCTTAGATGTGAAAAATTTGGCAGCCGCATTCGAATCGAGAAAAAATTCGAATTCGAATGTCGATTCAACATTTTCAAATTAGATCGGATTGAATTCAATTGAATCCTCCAAAGTAACAAATCCAACTTCATCCGAAATAACATAATTCAAATTGAAATTCAGATAAATTTCTCTGTAGTCGGATGTATCCGAATTCCGAATCCCAGTAAGAAATGTAAACTAATCTTTGGAAATAACAAAACAATATTGGTCTGAAATAACCAAATTCTAATCGGAAATTCAAATTCCATTGGAATTTGGAAAAAAATACGAAACGTAAACCTATTGCAATTCTTAGACGTAAAAAATTAGATCGAATTGAATTCAATTGAATCCTCCAAAGTAACGAATCCAACTTAGTCCGAAATAACACAATTCAAATTGAAATTCGGATGAATTTCTCTGTATTCGGATGTATCCAAATTTCGAATCACAATAGTTATAACGAAACAAAATTAGTCTAAAATAATGCAATTAAAATTCGAATTTGATTTGAATTCAGTTCGAATTTGAAACGAATATGAAATGTAAACATTGTACAATTCTTAGATGTGAAAAATTTGGCAGCCACATTCGAATAGAGAAATATTCGAATGCCGAAATTTCCAAATTCGATAGGATTTAATTCAATTGAATCCTCCAAAGCAACGAATCAAACTTCGTCTAAAATAACAGAATTGGATTTGAAATTCCGATGAATTTTTCTGTATTCGGAAATTCGGATGTATCCGAATTCCGAATCACAATAGTTATAACGAAACAAAATAATGAATCTAAAATTTGAATTTTATTTGAATTCAGTTTGAATTTGGAAACGAGTAAGAAATGCAGTTCTTGGATGTGAAAAATTCAGCAGCCGCATTTGAATCGAGAAAAATTCGAATTCAAATTTAATCCAATTGAATCCTCCAACGAATCAAACTTAGTTCCGAAATAACGGAATTCGATTTGAAATTCGGATGAATTTCTCTGTATTCGGATGTATCCGAATTCCCAAATCACAATAGTAATAACGAATCAAAATGATTCTGAAAATACTAAAATAACTCAATTCTAATTTGATTTGAATTTGGAAAAGGAATATGAAATGTAAACTTATTGCAGTTCTTACAAATTACAAAATTCGGGAGCCGCATTCAAATCGAGAAAAATTCAAATTCGAATGTGAAAAAATCTTAATTCGAATCTAGTAAAATTTGAAATAGAATTTAATCCAATTAAATCCTCCAAAATAATGAATTGAATTGTTTCAAATTTGATTCAAATTCGGCAGCTGCATTCGAATCGAGAAAAAATCAAATTCGAATGGCAATTCGAATTTTCCAAATTCAATCGAATTAAATTCAATTGAATCCTCCAAAGTAACGAATCAAACTTTGTCCGAAATAACGGAATTCGATGTGAAATTCGGATGAATTTCTCTGTATTCGGATGTATCCGAATTCCCGAATCACAATAGTAATAACGAAACAAAATGAGTCAGAAATATCGAAATTCAAATTCGATTTCCGATTGGTTATTTCCAAATTTGGTCTAATTGAATTCAATCAAATCCTCCAACACAACTAATCAAAATTTGCCCAAAATGACGACATTTGAATCGAAGTTCAGATGAATTTTTCTATGGAAATTCGGATGTATCCGAATTCCAGATCACAATGGCAGGGAATGTAAACTAATCTTTGGAAATAACAAAACTAAATGTGTTTGAAATAACCAAATGCAATTTGAAATTCAAATTCAAATTTGAATCAAATTCAGCAGCCGCATTCGAATCGAGAAAAAAATCTAATTCGAATTTTCCAAATTCGATCAAATTGAATTCAATTGAATCCTCCAAAGTTACAACTTCGTTCGAAATAACGGATTTTGATTTGAAATTTGGATGAATTTCTCTGTATTCGGATGTATTCGAATTCCGAATCACATAATAGTAATAACGAAACAAAATCAGTCAATCAGTCTGAAATAACAAAACTCAAATTTGAATTTGGAAACTAATATGAAATGTAAACATATCGCAGTTTCTCATTGTGAAAAATTCAGCAGCCACTTTTATTTGGATGCCGAATCTTTGGAAATAACAAAACAAAATGTGTTTGAAATAACCAAATGCAATTTGAAATTCAAATTTGATTCAAATTCAGCAGCCGCATTCAAATCGAGAAAAAAATAGAATTCGAATTTTCCAAATTCGATCAAATTGAATTCAATCGAATCTTCCAAAATAACGAATCAAGCCAGAAAAAAACAAAATTGGAATCTGAATTTGGATAAATGTTTTTTTTATTCGGATGTATCCGAATCACAATACTAAGTAATGTGAAATAATCTTTTAAATAACAAAACACAATTTATCTGAGGTTAACCAAATTCGAATTGAAATTCGAATTTGATTTGAATTTGGAAACAAATATGAAATGTAAACTTATTGCAATTCTTTGATGTAAAAAATTCGGCAGCCGCATTCGAATCGAGAAAAAATCTAATTGGAATGCCAATTCGAATCCAAATTTGCCCAAAATGACGACATTCGAAGTTCAGATGAATTTTTCTTCGGAAATTCAGATGTATCCGAATTCCAGATCACAATAGCAAGGAATGTAAACTAATCTTTGGGAATAACAAAACAAAAATTTTTCGGAAATAACCAAATGCAATTTGAAATTCAAATTCGATTCAAATTCGGCAGCCGCATTCAAATCAAGAAAAAAAATCGAATTTTCCAAATTCGATTGAATTGAATTCAATTGAATCCTCCAAAGTAACAACTTTGTTCGAAATCACGAATTTGATTTGAAATTTGCATGAATTTCTCTGTATTCGGATGCATTCGAATTCCAAATCACATAATAGTAATAACGAAACTCAAATTTGAATTTGGAAACGAATATGAAATATGAACATATTGCAGTTTTTCATTGTGAAAAATTCAGCAGCCACATTCGAATCGAGTAAAATTTGAATTCGAATTTAATCAAATTAAATCCTCCAAAATAACTGAACTTTGTATGAAATAACGGAATTGGATTTGAAATTCCGAATGCATTTTTCTGTATTCGGAAATTCCGATGTATCCGAATTCCGAATCACAATAGTTATAATGAAACAAAATGAGTCTAAAATAATGAAATTAAAATTCAAATTTGATTTGAATTTAGTTCGAATTTGGAAACGAATATGAAATGCAGTTCTTGGATGTAAAAAATTCAGCAGCCGCATTCGGATCTAGAAAAAAATCAAATCCGAATGCCAATTCGAATTTTCCAAATTTGATCGAATTGAATTCAATTGAATCCTCCAAAGTAACGAATCAAACTTTGTCCGAAAATAACGGAATTTGATTTGAAATTCGGATGAATTTCTCTGTATTCGGATTTATCCGAATTCCAAATCACATAATAGCAATAACGAAACAAAATTAGTCTGAAATAACGAAACTCAAATTTGAATTTGGAAACGAATATGAAATGTAAACATATCGCAGTTTTTCATTGTGAAAAATTCAGCAGCCGCATTCGAATCGAGAAAAATGTAAATTTGAATGCCGAATTGAATTTTCCAAATACGGTCAAATTGAATTCAATCGAATCTGACAAAATAATCAAAATTTGCCAGAAATAACGAAATTGGAATCTAAATTCGGATAAATGTTTTATTTTATTCGGATGTATCCGAATCACAATAGTAAGTAATGTGAAATAATCTTTTAAAAAACAAAACGCAATTTGTCTGAGATAACCAAATTCAAATTCGAATTTGATTTGAATTTGGAAACAAATACGAAATGTAAACTTATTGCAATTCTTAGATGTGAAAAATTTGGCATTCGAATCTAGTAAAATTTGAATTAGAATTGAATCCTCCAAAATAACGAATTAAATAATTTCAAATTTGATTCAAATTCGGCAGCCGCATTCGAATCGAGAAAAAATCTAATACGAATGCCAATTCGAATTTTCCAAATCCGATCGAATTGAATTCAATTGAATCCTCCAAAGTAACGAATCAAACTTTGTCCGAAATAACGGAATTCGATTTGAAATTCGGATGAATTTCTCTGTATTCTGATGTATCCGAATTCCCAAATCACAATAGTAATAATGAAACAAAATTAGTCTGAAATAACTAAATTCATATTCGATTTCCGATTGGATATTTCCAAATTCGGTTGAATTGAATTCAATCAAATCCTCCAACACAACTAATCAAAATTTGCCCAAAATGACGACATTTGAATCAAAGTTCAGATGAATTTTTCTATGGAAATTCAGATGTATCCGAATTCCAGATCACAATAGCGAGGAATGTAAACTAATCTTTGGAAATGTCTGAAATAACCAAATGCAATTTGAAATTCAAATTCAAATTCGATTCAAATTCGGCAGCCGCATTCGAATCGAGAAAAAAATCGAATTCGAATGCCAATTCGAATTTTTCCAAATTCGATCGAATTGAATTCAATTGAATCCTCCAAAGTAACCAATCGAACTTCGTCCGAAAATAACGGAATTTGATTTGAAATTCGGATGAATTTCTCTGTATTCGGATGTATCCGAATTCCGAATCACATAATAGTAAAAAACGAAACGAAATTAGTCTGAAATTACGAAACTCAAATTTGAATTTGGAAACGAATATGAAATGTAAACATATCGCAGTTCTCCATTGTGAAAAATTCACGAATCGAGTCAAATTTGAGTAAAATTTGAATTCGAATTTAATCCAATTGAATTTGTCCGAAATAAAGGAATTGGATTCGAAATTCCGATGCAATTTTTCTGTACTCGGAAATTCGGATGTATCATTGTGAAAAATTCAGCAGCCGCATTTGAATCGAGAAAAAATTCGAATCCGAATTTCCAATTTCAGTAGGACTGAATTCATTTTGAATTTGGTTGAATTCCGAAAAATTCGAATCGAATTGAAAAATGGAAGGAAAAAGGAAATTAAGCTAAAAAAATTCCGGAAACGAAAACCAAATTTGTCTGAAACAATAAAATAAGCTAAACGAATTCTGAAAAAATTTATTTAACTGAACAAAATTTGTTCATTAACGAATCGAAACAAAACATTTTTGTTTTTCGTTCTGCACATGGGCAGTAGTAAGCGGGACGAGGGGAGGAGCCTGTACACCTGTGCAAGACTGGAGGTGGGATTTACACTATATTTCGGGGAGGGAGGGGTTAATAACTGCTGGTGATAAGCTGTGTCCTCTCTGCCATCGTTGTTCCCATAGAAGGTGAAATCTAATTGGCTGTTGTAGGTCAGGGGGAGTCGCTGATCTTTGATGCAGCGATGATGTCACGAAGGGGGAGGTGACTTATTATTGGTTGGGGGATCCTTCCTCTCTGTCAGCGAAGGGAGAACGGCGGACAGCAAAGCAAGGAGAAGAGAGGAAGAGGACGCGGCGAGGGCTGAGCGCGTGCGGGCGCGGCGGGGCACATGGGGGGGGAGGGGCGAGAGCCGTCCTCTGATTTAACCGCTTCACCACCAGAGAGTTTTTTCTTTTCCTGTGTTAAATTTCACTTTTTAGACCTGAAGATGAGATAAACTCCGCCCCCCAAACACGATGAGTCGAGACCCCGGGAAGAAAACGGCGGCAGTTGCAATTTTTTTATGTCGCGTTTAATTAGCGCGCGTGCTCATCAAACGCACATTTTCAGTAAAAATTAAAAAAAAATTATCACAGAATTATACAAATTTTTTTTTTTTTTTGCAACCTATACGGTTCCATTCACACCTGAGCGCGCCAGAATCGCGGCAAAACACGGGACGCGTTTTGCGATACCATTATTTATTCTGCGGTGCGTTTTTTTGCCTTTGATTGCTAAAATTGCACCACCACGAGTGCCTTTGGCGCATTTTTTGGGGATTGGAAGGGAGGCCGATCCAAAACGAATGGCGCCGCTCCAAAAAAATTGCCACAAAAACGCATTACGTTTTTTTTTTAATGTGGTGTAGCAGGTGCCGCCGCAGTAGGCTCCGTTCACACCTGAGCGATCCTGCCTGCAGATTCGAAGTCGCAGCAAATCGCGGGACGCTATTTACGGCACCCCAATAGCGGCGCGATTTGGCCACGATGAATCGCGCTCCAATCGCGGCAAAATCGCGATGCTGTCGCTCAAAAGAATCTCCTGCTCGTTTTTTAAACGCGACGCGCGATTTGACGCGATCGCAGTGCAGTGACTGGCCTCAGAGGGTGCACAGAGATTAAACTGCGTAAGTTGTCCCTGTTTATCTGCAGCACTCTTTCATGTAGAGCCAATCAAGGTCTAGAATTTATAAAGCTTGCCTGAGCTGTCCGAAAAAATAAGGCTTGCTTGCCTCTCAGCCTTAACTTGGTGCCAGGTCCTCCGAATGGAATTCTCCTTTTGAAATTGTATCTGTTAATCTGCAGTCTTCTCTAAATCCGTTCAATGTCCAGAATTGATAAAGCTTGTCTGAGCTGTCAGAAAAAAAGGGGGCGGAGAGTACCAGACCCCACTTGCCTCCCAGCCTTAACCTGTCTCCTAAGCAAGTTATGGTGCGCCAGGTCCTATTATTGGAATTCTCCTACAAAGGTTGTACCTGTTCATCTGCAGTAATCTCTTCTCTACTCTACAAGGTTTTAGCAGAAATAAGGCAAGACGTGCTTCCCGGTTATCCTTATTTCTCGTCCTGGCATCAGGTGGGCGAGGGGGAAATCTCACCGGAGGAGGGGTAGCAGAAATAAAAACCCAGCACAGGTTCTAACCGCCCCCCTACATTTTGGTTGGTGCCAAATCTATAAATAGAAAGAGGCGATGACTGCCAATGGGATCGCATTCGCCTTCAGGCCAGGGAACGATGTGAATGGTTCAGTGTTCTTTCTCTGTAAAGTGCATCAGAGCCGTAAAGATGAGCTCATTCATTTACAATGTACTCTCTGGCATCACCACCAACATTATGGTCCCGGGTGCCGAGACGCTGCTAGCCCCACCCACGGCCTACGTTTAGCCCACCCACTTTCTAGGTGCCCAAATCACACCCAATCTGTGGGTTGGTCCCACCCAGTCCTGCCCTTTCAAATTGAGGGGACCACCCAAGATGGCCACTTTACCGGCTGGTCCTGCCTAGGTGCCCTCCTCTAAAGACGTGCCGATCCCTGCAATGAATGACTTTCCAGGATGGTCCCAGATCCCAGGACACTGCTAACCCCACCCACGCTCAGCATTTAGTCCACCCACTTTCCGGATGGACACGCCCCAGATTTCCCTTTCAATATGAGGGGACCACCCAACATGGCCACTTTACCGGCTGGTCCTGCCTAGGTGCCCTCCTCTAAATACGTGCTGGTCCCTGCAATGAATGACTTTCCAGGATGATCCCAGGACACTGCTAACCCCACCCACGCTCAGCATTAAGTCCACCCACTTTCCAGATGGACACGCCCCAGATTTCCCTTTCAATATGAGGGGACCACCCAACATGGCCACTTTACCGGCTGGTCCTGCCTAGGTGCCCTCCTCTAAATACGTGCCGATCCCTGCAATGGGATGGTCCCAGATCCCAGGACGCTGCTAACCCCACCCACACTCAGCATTTAGTCCACCCACTTTCTGGATGGACACGCCCCAGATTTCCCTTTCAATATGAGGGGACCACCCAACATGGCCACTTTGCCGGCTGGTCCTGCCTAGGTGCCCTCCTCTAAATACGTGCCGATCCTTGCAATGAATGACTTTCCAGGATGGTCCCAGGACACTGCTAACCCCACCCACGCTCAGCATTTAGTCCACCCACTTTCCAGATGAGCATGCCCAAATCTGGGTGGGAATGTACTAGTCCTTACAATAATGACTTTCCAGGATGGTTCTGGATCCCGGGACGCTGCTAACCCCACCCACGCTCAGCATTTAGTCCACCCACTTTCTGGATGGACACGCCCCAGATTTCCCTTTCAATATGAGGGGACCACCCAACATGTCCACTTTACTGACTGATCCTGCCTAGATGCCGACCTCTAAATATGTGCCGACCACTGTACCTATACTACATGTAGGTTAACTGGGACTAATTAAGTGCACCAACGCTTTTAAAAGACCCCAATGGTAGCCGGCAGAAGAACAACTCAAAAGGCTGCCTCTTTCGTAAGAATTATCCTGCAAGCTCTCTTTGTTCCCCTGCCCCCTACTTTTTTTTTATTTGGACAGTGCATACCCCACTCGGTCTAGGACTAGCATCACCGCCATAATTGCGCTCTGGCAGTATAGTTCCAGCACTCGGTAGATTAAAGTTTACTACTGCTCACCGCTGCACTTGAGGTGGCCTTACTGTTCATGATGATCTGGATGCCAATTGTCACCTTATGCCATGTCCTTACTGGTAATCACTTTGTATGCTAAATTGCCTTATAACCATTAACCACTTCACCGTCGCACCATTTGGCTGCCCAAAGACCAGAGCACTTTTTGCGATTTGGCACTGCGTCGCTTTAACTGACAATTGCACGGTCGTGCGGCGTGGCTCCCAAACAAAATTGACGTCCTTTGTTTACCACAAATAGAGCTTTCTTTTGGTGGTATTTGATCACCTCTACGTTTTTTATTTTTTGCGCTATAAACAAAGAAAGAGCGACAATTTTGAAAAAAAAAGCAATATTTTTTTACTTTTTGCTATAATAAATATCCCCTAAAAAAATATGTTTTCCTCAGTTTAGGCCGATACGTATTCTTCTACATATTTTCGTAAAAAAAAAAAAAAAAAAAATCGCAATAAGCTTTTATTGATTGGTTTGCGCAAAAGTTATAGGGCCAGATTCAGGTACATTTGCGTATCTTTGTGCCGGCGTAGCGCATCTCATATGCACTACGCCGACGTAACATTGAGAGGCAAGCTGAGTATTCACAAAGCACTCGCTCCCATATTTACGCCGGCGTAACGTAAATAGGCCGGCGTAAGCCCGCCTAACTCAAAGTAGGGAGGTAGTGGGCGTCATCTATTAAAATGAAGCGTGACCCCATGTAAATGCATGGCCGTACGAACGGCGCATGCGCGCGCATGCTCAGAACGTAACCTACGCCCAGCCCCATTCACGTACGACTTACGTAAACGACGTAAAATACGACGCTGTTACCGCGCTCATACCTGAACATGACTTACCCCTGCTTTAGGTGGGATAACTTTACGACGGATGTACGCCTTACGTAAACGACGTAGCTTACTGCGACGGGCGCAAGTACCTTTGTGAATCGGCGTATCTAGCTCATTTACATATTCAACGCGTAAATCAACGGAAGCGCCCCTAGCGGCCAGCGTAAATATGCACCCAAGATCCGACGGCGTAAGGAGACTTACGTCGGTCGGATCAAGCAGAAATTCAGGCGTATCTGGTTTCCTGAATACAGCGCGTAGATACGACGGCGCATACTACAACTTACGCGGCGCATCAACAGATACGTCGGCATAAGTTGTCTGTGAATCCGGCCCATAGTGTCTACAAAAGAGGGGATAGTTTTATGGCTTTTTAATTTTTTCATAGTAATGGCTGCGATCAGCGATTTCTATCGTGACTGTGACATTATGGCGGACACTTTTGACGCCATTTTGGGACCATTGTCATTTATACAGCGATCAGTGCTATAAAAATGCACTGATTACTGTAAAAAGGACACTGGCAGGAAAGGGGTTAACCACCAGGGGGTTAAGTGTGTCCTAGGGAGTAATTCTAACTGTAGGGGGGCGTGGCTACGTGTGACACGACACTGATCACCGCTCTCGATCGCAGGGAACTGTGAACAGCGTCCTGTCGCTAGGCAGAACGGGGGAAATGCGTGTTTACATCATTGACCGTGACCGTGTCACGATCGCTGTACTCCTGGCAGACATCGAGTCCGCAGGACCCGCAGTCACACTCGCGGAGCTCGCGGCACAATGCCGCATCTTAAAGGGCAACGTACCTGTGCGATGATTCTGCCCAGCCGTGCCATTCTGCCGGCGTATATCGGCGCGTGAGCCGGTCGGCGAGTGGTTAAAATATGGAGATATCCTACGGGCCGCACAACAACATGACAGTGGAGCGCATACTTTTCCAGCACAGGATGTATATACAAAAAAGTAGGATATATACTATATATGTAGTACTGGGAGAATGTGCTTGTGCAGGGAACGTAAATATTTTGGTAAGAAGCACTGTCGGAATCTTCCTCTACCCATGTTCTGCACTTTCCCCAAAACGAGAGAAGAGAAAAGTTAAACCATTAAACCAGTGGGCTCCAAGCTGCGGCCCAGGGGCCAGATGTGGCCCTTTGCCAGCTTTTATCCGGCCCCTTTTTATCCACTGACACTGACGGCATGGACACAATTCCTCTCACTGACACCAACGATGGGGCACAATTCCTCCCACTGACACCAACGATGGGGCACAATTCCTTCCATTGATACCAACAATGGGGCACAATTCCTCCCACTGACATCAACGATGGGGCACAATTCCTTCCATTGATACCAACGATGGGGCACAATTCCTCCCACTGACACCAATGATGGGGCACAATTCCTCCCACTGACACCAATGATGGGGCACAATTCTTCCTACTGACACCAACGATGGGGCACAATTCCTCCCACTGACACCAACGATCAGGGATTTTTTTTTTTACACTTTGTTTACTGTTACAGTGATGTTCATTGGAACAGTAAAGTTTTCAACCATCATAAATGCGTTACATTTCTGACAGCTGTGATCACTAGTGCTCTGCGATTGGCTACAGCTAATCACATGGTACAGGGTGCCGTGATTGGCCCAGGTACCATGAGCTGTGGGCTAATCATAGCATAGGAAACACAGCTGTTATCAATGAATTCATTCATAACAGCTTTGTTGACTTTGGGATCACATAGCGATCACATGATCACCAGACCCCAAACACTGGGATCCACAACCTGCAAGGGGTGGCTCAGCATGCTCCTGGTTATGGGGGGGCTCAGCATGCTCCTGGTTATGGGGGGGCTCAGCACGCTCCTGGTTATTGGGGGGGGGGGTTTAGCACGCTTCTGGTTATTGGGGGGGTTTAGAACGCTCCTGGTTATGGGGGGGTTTAGCATGCTCCTGGTTATGGGGGGCTCAGCACGCTCCTGGTTATGGGGGGCTCAGCATGCTTCTGGTTATGGGGGGGGGGTGTAGCAAGCTCCTGGTTATTGGGGGGGTTTAGAACGCTCCTGGTTATGGGGGGGTTTAGCATGCTCCTGGTTATGGGGGGCTCAGCACGCTCCTGGTTATGGGGGGCTCAGCGTGCTTCTGGTTATGGGGGGGGGGGTGTAGCAAGCTCCTGGTTATTGGGGGGTTTAGCACGCTCCTGGGTATTGGGGGGGTTTAGCACGCTCCTGGGTATTGGGGGGTTTAGCACACTCCTGGTTATTGGGGGCTCAGCATGCTCCTGGGTATTGGGGGGGTTTAGCACGCTCCTGGTTATGGGGGGGCTCAGCATGCTCCTGGGTATTGGGGGGGTTTAGCACGCTCCTGGTTATGGGGGGCTCAGCACGCTCCTGGGTATTGGGGGGGTTTATCACGCTCCTGGTTATGGGGGGGACTCAGCACGCTTCTGGGTATTGGGGGGGGTTTAGCACGCTTCTGGTTATGGGGGGCTCAGCATGCTCCTGGTTATGGGGGGCTCAGCATGCTCCTGGTTATGGGGGGATCAGCACGCTTCTAGTTATGGGGGGGCTCAGCACGCTCCTGGTTATGGGGGGCTCAGCACACTTCTGGTTATGGGGGGCTCAGCATGCTCCTGGTTATTGGGGGGGTTTAGCACGCTCCTGGTTATGGGGGGGGGGCTCAGCACGCTTCTAGTTATGGGGGCTCAGCACGCTCCTGGTTATTGGGGGGGCTCAGCATGCTCCTGGTTATGGGGGGCTCAGCATGCTCCTGGTTATGGGGGGCTCAGCACGCTCCTGGGTATTGGGGGGGTTTATCACGCTCCTGGTTATGGGGGGGACTCAGCACGCTTCTGGGTATTGGGGGGGGTTTAGCACGCTTCTGGTTATGGGGGGCTCAGCATGCTCCTGGTTATGGGGGGCTCAGCACGCTTCTGATTATGGGGGGATCAGCACGCTTCTAGTTATGGGGGGGCTCAGCACGCTCCTGGTTATGGGGGGCTCAGCACACTTCTGGTTATGGGGGGCTCAGCATGCTCCTGGTTATTGGGGGGTTTAGCACGCTCCTGGTTATGGGGGGGGGGGCTCAGCACGCTTCTAGTTATGGGGGCTCAGCACGCTCCTGGTTATTGGGGGGGCTCAGCATGCTCCTGGTTATGGGGGGCTCAGCATGCTCCTGGTTATGGGGGGCTCAGCACGCTCCTGGGTATTGGGGGGGTTTATCACGCTCCTGGTTATGGGGGGGACTCAGCACGCTTCTGGGTATTGGGGGGGGTTTAGCACGCTTCTGGTTATGGGGGGCTCAGCATGCTCCTGGTTATGGGGGGCTCAGCACGCTTCTGATTATGGGGGGATCAGCACGCTTCTAGTTATGGGGGGGCTCAGCACGCTCCTGGTTATGGGGGGCTCAGCACACTTCTGGTTATGGGGGGCTCAGCATGCTCCTGGTTATTGGGGGGGTTTAGCACGCTCCTGGTTATGGGGGGGGGGCTCAGCACGCTTCTAGTTATGGGGGCTCAGCACGCTCCTGGTTATTGGGGGGGCTCAGCACGCTCCTGGTTATGGGGGGCTCAGCACGCTCCTGGTTATTGGGGGGGCTCAGCATGCTCCTGGTTATTGGGGGGTTTAGCACGCTCCTGGGTATTGGGGGGGTTTAGCACGCTCCTGGGTATTGGGGGGTTTAGCACACTCCTGGTTATTGGGGGCTCAGCATGCTCCTGGGTATTGGGGGGGTTTAGCACGCTCCTGGTTATGGGGGGGCTCAGCATGCTCCTGGGTATTGGGGGGGTTTAGCACGCTCCTGGTTATGGGGGGCTCAGCACGCTCCTGGGTATTGGGGGGGTTTATCACGCTCCTGGTTATGGGGGGGACTCAGCACGCTTCTGGGTATTGGGGGGGGTTTAGCACGCTTCTGGTTATGGGGGGCTCAGCATGCTCCTGGTTATGGGGGGCTCAGCACGCTTCTGATTATGGGGGGATCAGCACGCTTCTAGTTATGGGGGGGCTCAGCACGCTCCTGGTTATGGGGGGCTCAGCACACTTCTGGTTATGGGGGGCTCAGCATGCTCCTGGTTATTGGGGGGGTTTAGCACGCTCCTGGTTATGGGGGGGGGGCTCAGCACGCTTCTAGTTATGGGGGCTCAGCACGCTCCTGGTTATTGGGGGGGCTCAGCATGCTCCTGGTTATGGGGGGCTCAGCATGCTCCTGGTTATGGGGGGCTCAGCACGCTCCTGGGTATTGGGGGGGTTTATCACGCTCCTGGTTATGGGGGGGACTCAGCACGCTTCTGGGTATTGGGGGGGGTTTAGCACGCTTCTGGTTATGGGGGGCTCAGCATGCTCCTGGTTATGGGGGGCTCAGCACGCTTCTGATTATGGGGGGATCAGCACGCTTCTAGTTATGGGGGGGCTCAGCACGCTCCTGGTTATGGGGGGCTCAGCACACTTCTGGTTATGGGGGGCTCAGCATGCTCCTGGTTATTGGGGGGTTTAGCACGCTCCTGGTTATGGGGGGGGGGCTCAGCACGCTTCTAGTTATGGGGGCTCAGCACGCTCCTGGTTATTGGGGGGGCTCAGCATGCTCCTGGTTATGGGGGGCTCAGCATGCTCCTGGTTATGGGGGGCTCAGCACGCTCCTGGGTATTGGGGGGGTTTATCACGCTCCTGGTTATGGGGGGGACTCAGCACGCTTCTGGGTATTGGGGGGGGGTTTAGCACGCTTCTGGTTATGGGGGGCTCAGCATGCTCCTGGTTATGGGGGGCTCAGCACGCTTCTGATTATGGGGGGATCAGCACGCTTCTAGTTATGGGGGGGCTCAGCACGCTCCTGGTTATGGGGGGCTCAGCACACTTCTGGTTATGGGGGGCTCAGCATGCTCCTGGTTATTGGGGGGGTTTAGCACGCTCCTGGTTATGGGGGGGGGGCTCAGCACGCTTCTAGTTATGGGGGCTCAGCACGCTCCTGGTTATTGGGGGGGCTCAGCATGCTCCTGGTTATGGGGGGCTCAGCATGCTCCTGGTTATGGGGGGCTCAGCACGCTCCTGGTTATGGGGGGCTCAGCACGCTCCTGGTTATGGGGGGGCTGAGGCTCAGCACACTTCTGGGGGGCTCAGCACGCTTCTGGTTATGGGGGGGCTCAGCATGCTTCTGGTTATAGGGGGGTTAAGCACACTTCTGGTTATGGGGGCTCAGCACGCTTCTGGTTATGGGGGGGGCTCAGCACGCTTCTAGTTATGGGGGCTCAGCACGCTTCTGGTTATGGGGGCTCAGCATGCTCCTGGTTATGGGGGGCTCAGCACACTTCTGGTTATGGGGGGGTCAGCACACTTCTGGTTATGGGGGGGCTCAGCAGGCTCCTGGTTATGGGGGGACTCAGCACGCTTCTGGTTATAGGAGGCTCAGCACGCTTCTGGTTATGGGGGGGCTCAGCACGCTTCTGGTAAGACCCCATTCACATCTGAGCGACAGCCGCGTTCGCGTGTAGCGGCGTATTTTGCCGCGAGTACAAAACTTTCACTTTTTTTTTTTTTTCTCAAAGTCTTCCCATTGCTGTCAATGGGAAAACGCCTATGTCGCCTGAAAAAAAGGGTCCGGGACTTTTTTTCAGGCGACAGGCGTTCGGCGTCTATGAGATGTGACAGCAATGGGAATTCTCCCCTCGAGCGACAGAAGCGTCCGGCGTCGGGCGTTTTGTCGCTCAGGTGTAAATGCAGCCTTATAGGGGGGGCTCAGCACGCTTCTGGTTATGGGGGGGGCTGAGGCTCAGCACGCTTCTGGTTATGGGGGGGGCTGAGGCTCAGCACGCTTCTGGTTATGGGGGGGCTGAGGCTCAGCACGCTTCTGGTTATGGGGGGGCTGAGGCTCAGCACGCTTCTGGTTATGGGGGGCTCAGCACGCTTCTGGTTATGGGGGGGCTCAGCACGCTCCTGGCATGCCCGAATCCAAGTATTAGGAAAAGTCTCCCCATGCCGTGCCTACAGGAGGGATGACGTCTTCCTGTGTCAGTTCCTGTTTTTCCAGTCTGTCCTCCGGAGTCGTTCCCTCGAGTCATCTGATCCAGCGAGGTGCAAGTTGTTCTTACAATGTAGATATGTGGCGGATCGGAGGAATTGATTGGCTAGATTTGTTGTGCAACAATCATGGCAAAACTGCACCGCGTTTGGGGCGCCATTAACGACTCACACCTATGGAGTTTGCTTTTGATCCATTTCTGCGGTGCTTTTTGCTGTGCGTTTTTTGCGCACGTGTTCTTTGATGCATTTTGTACGTTTTGGGAAAAACATGCAATTTTGCAAGCGCTCGCCCACAGTTTGAATGAGCCCCCTTCCTGATGATTTGGATTTTAAAAAAAAACGCGACGGCGATAATCAGACGGCGGGAGCGAACGGAGAAACTGACGCCGCCACATTGCTTGGAAAATCTCCAATCATTAAAAAACCATCAATAAAAATAAAAAAAAGCCAAAAGTTGGGAGTAAAAAAAATCTGGGAAGGTTCCCGGCGTACGAAGAAGAGGGAACGTCTTTCGCTGAAACTAGCGGAACGCCGGGCAGCGGTGACACGGGAAGGGTTAATCCCTTAGAATCAACGACAAAGACGCAGGAAGGGCGCCGAGCGATCGCAGCGGCGGAATCCACAAAAGTGATTAAAGGAGCGGGCGCCGCCCCTTGGACTGTCACTGCGAAAAATAACGACCCCCCCCCCCCTCCAACATGTCACCCGGAGACCCCCTCCCCCGGGAAGGACAGACTCTCCATTGTCAGCGCCCTCCCCTCTGCGTGACACAACAATCCCTCATTTAATCCGCTGCGTGCGCGGAACCGCGACACAGAAAATGACGCATCGCCACGGAAAGGACACAAATAGTCCCGACTGACTCCTCCCCTCACTTCATAAACCCCTCCCCCCCAGACAACAGAAATTGTCCGCTTTCCTCTTTCCAAACTCCGAACAAACGCTGGAGATCGCTCTGCTTGTATCCGGATCACCCGGCAGCGATCTGAGAATCTCTCTATGAATCTCTCTATGAATCTCTCTATGAAGTGCTCTCTGAATCTCTATGGATCGCTCTTTGGATTGCTCTATGAATCTCTCTATTAATCTCTCTATGAATCTCTGGACTGCTCTATAGATCACTCTATGAATCGCTCTATGAATCTCTCTTTGAATCTCTCCATGAATCTCTCTACGAATCGCTCTATAAAGTGCTCTCTGAATCTCTATGGATCGCTCTTTGGATCACTCTATGAACCTCTATGAATCTCTCTATGAATCTCTATTTGAATCGCTCTATGAATCTCTCTATGAAGTGCTCTCTGAATCACTCTGTGAAGCACTCTATGAATCTCTATTAAGCTCTCTATAAATCTCTATGGATCGCTCTATGAATTGCTCTGTGAATCTCTATGAATCACTCTTTGAATCACTCTATGAATCTCTCTATGAATCTCTCTATGAATCTCTCTATGAATCTCTCTATGAATTTCTCTATCTCTCTATGAATCTTTCTATGAATCTCTATGGATCGCTCTATGAAGCGCTCTATGAATCTCTCTATGGATCGCTCTATGAATCTCTCTATGGATCGCTCTATGAATCGCTCTATGAATCGCTCTATGAATCGCTCTGTGAATCTCTCTGTGAATCTCTCTGTGAATCTCTCTGTGAATCTCTCTGTGAATCTCTATGAATCTCTCTATGAATCGCTCTATGAATCTCTCTATGAATCTCTCTATGAATCTCTCTATGGATCGCTCTATAAATCTCACTATGAATCGCTCTGTGAATCTCTATGAATCGCTTGGTGGACAGAGGAAAGGCGCAGATTAGGCGGCGTACACACGAGCGCCGGGCGCTGGCGGGTGCTGAGCGCTCACATTAGGGACCGGCGTCCCCGAGGGGGGGGGAGGGGATTTCAGGGTCGATGCTGCGGGGGATGGTGGAGGGCAGATTGCAGACGTTTGGCTCGCTGCTGTTCCGCCGCCACAGCGTCTCTTCCTGGGAGTCCCGGCATGACGGATCGGAGGGTCAGCGAGCGATAGGAATATATTATATATATAAGAGGGAACTACACTGACCACCAATGTAAGAAAGAACGACACTGACCACCAATGTAAGAAGGAACTACACTGACCACCAATGTAAGAGGGAACTACACTGACCACCAATGTAAGAAAGAACGACACTGACCACCAATGTAAGAGGGAACTACACTGACCACCAATGTAAGAACGAACGACACTGACCACCAATGTAAGAAGGAACTACACTGACCACCAATGTAAGAAAGAACGACACTGACCACCAATGTAAGAGGGAACTACACTGACCACCAATGTAAGAAGGAACTACACTGACCACCAATGTAAGAGGGAACTACACTGACCACCAATGTAAGAAGGAACTACACTGACCACCAATGTAAGAGGGAACTACACTGACCACCAATGTAAGAAGGAACTACACTGACCACCAATGTAAGAGGGAACTACACTGACCACCAATGTAAGAAGGAACTACACTGACCACCAATGTAAGAAAGAACGACACTGACCACCAATGTAAGAGGGAACTACACTGACCACCAATGTAAGAGGGAACGACACTGACCACCAATGTAAGAGGGAACTACACTGACCACCAATGTAAGAGGGAACTACACTGACCACCAATGTAAGAGGGAACTACACTGACCACCAATGTAAGAGGAAACTACACTGACCACCAATGTAAGAGGAAACTACACTGACCACCAATGTAAGAGGGAACTAC
Source organism: Rana temporaria (assembly GCF_905171775.1). NCBI lineage: Eukaryota > Metazoa > Chordata > Amphibia > Anura > Ranidae > Rana > Rana temporaria. The sequence goes on along the minus strand of NC_053497.1, from coordinate 172,171,560 downwards.
ACTGACCACCAATGTAAGAAAGAACGACACTGACCACCAATGTAAGAGGGAACTACACTGACCACCAATGTAAGAAAGAACGACACTGACCACCAATGTAAGAGGGAACTACACTGACCACCAATGTAAGAGGGAACTACACTGACCACCAATGTAAGAGGGAACTACACTGACCACCAATGTAAGAAAGAACGACACTGACCACCAATGTAAGAAGGAACTACACTGACCACCAATGTAAGAAAGAACGACACTGACCACCAATGTAAGAGGGAACTACACTGACCACCAATGTAAGAGGGAACGACACTGACCACCAATGTAAGAGGGAACTACACTGACCACCAATGTAAGAGGGAACTACACTGACCACCAATGTAAGAGGGAACTACACTGACCACCAATGTAAGAGGGAACTACACTGACCACCAATGTAAGAGGGAACTACACTGACCACCAATGTAAGAGGGAACTACACTGACCACCAATGTAAGAAAGAACGACACTGACCACCAATGTAAGAAGGAACTACACTGACCACCAATGTAAGAGGGAACTACACTGACCACCAATGTAAGAAAGAACGACACTGACCACCAATGTAAGAGGGAACTACACTGACCACCAATGTAAGAGGGAACTACACTGACCACCAATGTAAGAAAGAACGACACTGACCACCAATGTAAGAGGGAACTATACTGACCACCAATGTAAGAGGGAACTACACTGACCACCAATGTAAGAGGGAACTACACTGACCACCAATGTAAGAAAGAACGACACTGACCACCAATGTAAGAAGGAACTACACTGACCACCAATGTAAGAGGGAACTACACTGACCACCAATGTAAGAGGGAACTACACTGACCACCAATGTAAGAAAGAACGACACTGACCACCAATGTAAGAGGGAACTACACTGACCACCAATGTAAGAGGGAACTATACTGACCACCAATGTAAGAAAGAACGACACTGACCACCAATGTAAGAAAGAACGACACTGACCACCAATGTAAGAAGGAACTACACTGACCACCAATGTAAGAAAGAACGACACTGACCACCAATGTAAGAGGGAACTACACTGACCACCAATGTAAGAGGGAACGACACTGACCACCAATGTAAGAGGGAACTACACTGACCACCAATGTAAGAGGGAACTACACTGACCACCAATGTAAGAGGGAACTACACTGACCACCAATGTAAGAGGGAACTACACTGACCACCAATGTAAGAGGGAACTACACTGACCACCAATGTAAGAAAGAACGACACTGACCACCAATGTAAGAAGGAACTACACTGACCACCAATGTAAGAAAGAACGACACTGACCACCAATGTAAGAGGGAACGACACTGACCACCAATGTAAGAGGGAACTACACTGACCACCAATGTAAGAGGGAACTACACTGACCACCAATGTAAGAGGGAACTACACTGACCACCAATGTAAGAGGGAACTACACTGACCACCAATGTAAGAGGGAACTACACTGACCACCAATGTAAGAAAGAACGACACTGACCACCAATGTAAGAAGGAACTACACTGACCACCAATGTAAGAAGGAACTACACTGACCACCAATGTAAGAGGGAACTACACTGACCACCAATGTAAGAAAGAACGACACTGACCACCAATGTAAGAAGGAACTACACTGACCACCAATGTAAGAGGGAACTACACTGACCACCAATGTAAGAGGGAACTACACTGACCACCAATGTAAGAAAGAACGACACTGACCACCAATGTAAGAAGGAACTACACTGACCACCAATGTAAGAGGGAACTACACTGACCACCAATGTAAGAAAGAACGACACTGACCACCAATGTAAGAGGGAACTATACTGACCACCAATGTAAGAGGGAACTACACTGACCACCAATGTAAGAGGGAACTACACTGACCACCAATGTAAGAAAGAACGACACTGACCACCAATGTAAGAAGGAACTACACTGACCACCAATGTAAGAGGGAACTACACTGACCACCAATGTAAGAGGGAACTACACTGACCACCAATGTAAGAAAGAACGACACTGACCACCAATGTAAGAGGGAACTACACTGACCACCAATGTAAGAGGGAACTATACTGACCACCAATGTAAGAGGGAACTACACTGACCACCAATGTAAGAAAGAACGACACTGACCACCAATGTAAGAGGGAACTACACTGACCACCAATGTAAGAGGGAACGACACTGACCACCAATGTAAGAGGGAACTACACTGACCACCAATGTAAGAGGGAACTACACTGACCACCAATGTAAGAGGGAACTACACTGACCACCAATGTAAGAGGGAACTACACTGACCACCAATGTAAGAAAGAACGACACTGACCACCAATGTAAGAAGGAACTACACTGACCACCAATGTAAGAGGGAACTACACTGACCACCAATGTAAGAGGGAACTACACTGACCACCAATGTAAGAAAGAACGACACTGACCACCAATGTAAGAAGGAACTACACTGACCACCAATGTAAGAGGGAACTACACTGACCACCAATGTAAGAAAGAACGACACTGACCACCAATGTAAGAGGGAACTATACTGACCACCAATGTAAGAGGAAACTACACTGACCACCAATGTAAGAGGGAACTACACTGACCACCAATGTAAGAAAGAACGACACTGACCACCAATGTAAGAGGGAACTACACTGACCACCAATGTAAGAAAGAACGACACTGACCACCAATGTAAGAAGGAACTACACTGACCACCAATGTAAGAGGGAACGACACTGACCACCAATGTAAGAGGGAACTACACTGACCACCAATGTAAGAGGGAACTACACTGACCACCAATGTAAGAGGGAACGACACTGACCACCAATGTAAGAGGGAACTACACTGACCACCAATGTAAGAGGGAACTACACTGACCACCAATGTAAGAAAGAACGACACTGACCACCAATGTAAGAGGGAACTACACTGACCACCAATGTAAGAAGGAACTACACTGACCACCAATGTAAGAGGGAACTACACTGACCACCAATGTAAGAGGGAACTACACTGACCCAGCCATTATTGTTTGATACATTTCAATATCATTCCTGAAATCCTTTCTCCGGGTTTCCTGAGTTCTCCTCGGTGGTTGGAGGGCGTTCCTCCCCTCCTATCAGAGGACAATGTGTGACCTTGGCGGGATCCCGCTCTGCCGTTCTGCGAGGAGCGCGGTGGGAGCGGTCTTATTGTTGCAGTGCTATGGCAACTTTGTGACAGCAGAGTGCGGGGGGGGGGGAGCGCCTCTGTCCTCTCACACCTAACTGCAGGTAAATGCCTTTCGCTTTTCAGAGGGCATTTGACAGGCAGAGAGGACGTGTTATATCGCCTCTTGCTTTAACCCTTTGAACCCCTCACATGTGGGCGTAACCCATATAAATACAGCCTGCCTAGGAACGCCCACTCCTCCAGACTGACATCCAGTTAAGGCATTTTTGATATTTGCATAACTCCTCCCAAGAGCCGGCCCCCACTGCTTGCTGAGGGCTCTTAGGAGGCGGTACTGAGGCAGGGCACTGTGCATTGGCGGCCAGTCCATAGGGGGAGGTGTTACCCCTCCATCTATGTATCAGGCTCCCTAATCTTCATGTGGGGCACCGGACGCATGGATTCCAATGGAGGTTTTTTTTTTTTGTGAAGCACATGATTAGAGCCTGAGGCTCTAATTTGCTTCAAAAAAGGGTGGGCGCGGGGCGCAGAGCACTGCGCCCCGAGCCCACCCACTCGTGTGACAGTAGCGATTATTCGCTATCAGCACACTGATTCTCCTCCTGGCCAATCAAGACGCGTGTCGTGACCCATTTCCCGATTGACCGAAAGGCGAAGCGTTCCAATTGGCCTAGAGGGAGGGGAGGGAGAAGATGCCGTGATGCTGAGGAGGAGAAGCAAGGGGAAGCCACCGCCCCTTGCACGCGCCATAGATGGGGTACCGACCAGGGGGATGCAGTGGGTGTGCGGACGACCCAACCAACCGGACGGGGGGGGGGTGTGTTTATGGGTGACCTGACGGAGGGGGGTGTGGCTGTGAGTGTGCTGTTTGCTGCCCCCTCCCCCTAGAAATATACCACCAGCCGCCACTGGTGCTGTTTTCAGGAAGCTATGTACAGCACTCTGCTGGCCCCTCCCACCAGCCGTCATCTGCCTGCATTGCACAGAGAAACACAGAGACCCGGTGATTACATCTCAGGGTCTAAAATTAAAGTAGAACTATAGGCAATTGTTTTTCCATTTTGGATAGAGCGGGGGGGGGGGGGTTATAACCCCTGGCAGATTATGCTTCGCCTTCTGTGTCACATTGGGGAGATTTCCTTTCACTTCCTGTCCCATAGCCAAACAGGAAGTGAGAGGAAATTACTGTAAATTAAGGGAATCTCTAAGGGACCCCCCAGGTCATCAGAATTAGTGTCCCCATTGGAACATTTCCCCTCTGTTACTTTTCTGGGGCCAAAATGTTGTCCCCAGAATGTTTTTGGTGCGTTTTTGATGCAGTTCAGTGCTTTTTTTTCCCCCTTTTTTTTTTATTCACCTTAGATAAGGACAAGTGTGTTCCAGTGCATTTTTTGGTGCATTCGGGTGCATTCCGGTGCGTTTTACAGCGTTCCAGTACAGTCCAGTGCAGGAAAAGTGCAAGCACTGGTGTGAACGATGCCATTGAAAACCATATAATCCACTTTCTATGCGTTTTTGATGCAGAAAAAAACCTCACCGGACTGCATGTGCTGTGAACCGGCCCTTAAGGTTAAGAAAAAAGAAGGGGGAAAAAATGTACCGGACTGCATCAAAAACGCACTGGAACGCATCAAAAGCGCACATTCAGAAAAGCACCTGGAACGTATCCGGACTGCGTTTCTATGGTGCGCCTGAAAATAAACTCCTCCTCCTTTTTTAGTTTTGGTGGAGAATGCGGGGGGCGGATCCCACCCACCTCTCGCATGCCAACTCCTCCTTCTTTTTTGAGCGACAAGCGTAGCACGTTTTTCCGCAATCGCATCACATGACAATCGCGGCAGAATCACATCACGTTTGGGGTGCACCCAAAGGCGCGTTTGCGAGTTCTGCGATTTGGGGAATGGTTGTAATTCTGTCCACGATCCCAAATTGCGAGATAAGTAGGAAGCATATGGCTCCATTCACACCTAGGCGTTTTCACGCCCGACGCTATTGCAGCCTGAAATACGCTGGAGGGGTGATTTAACATTGTTCTCTATGGAGATGGTTCACATCTCCACGCCGAACGCCGAAACGCCTGAAGCTCAAAACAAGTCCCTGACCCTTTTTTTCAGGCGTCTTCGGCGTTCGGCCATATTACACAATGTGTAATCACCCCTCCAGCGAAAATCGCTGTAAAAAACGCCGCGTTTTGTCACGGCAAATCACAGTAAAAAATGCCGCAAATCGCCTATGCCTAGGTGTGAATGCAGCCTAGGCACCGCCCAGCCAGCGCGCCAAATATTATAGCTCCTCCCACCCTTCCAGATAATGCGATTAACTTATCATCGCAGAGATACATGGGAGGAAAATATCTTCTTCCTTATCTGTTCGCTGAGCTGCTAAACTGAGGAAGATATCTGATTGGCCGATCGCCCCGTGTTTCATGTTTTCATTGGCTCTTGTCATCTGCTTGTATAAGAGAACCAGTCATGGAAGACACTTTACCCTGTCTGGGGGGGGAGCAGGGAAATGTGAAAAATGTTCCTGACCCCCCCACCATCCCTCTGTCCCTGATCCCCCCCCACCGTCCCTCTGTCCCTGATCCCCACCCACCGTCCCTCTGTCCCTGATCCTCCCCACCATCCCTCTGTCCCTGATCCCCACCCACCGTCCCTCTGTCCCTGACCCCCCCACCATCCCTCTGTCCCTGATCCCCCCCCACCATCCCTCTGTCCCTGATCCCCCCCACCATCCCTCTGTCCCTGATCCCCCCCACCCCCACCATCCCTCTGTCCTTGATCCCCCCCACCATCCCTCTGTTCCTGATTCCCCCCTCCCCCACCAACTCTCTGTCCCTGATCCTCCCCACCGTCCCTCTGTCCCTGACCTCCCCCCACCATCCCTCTGTCCCTGATCCCCCCTCAGCATCCCTCTGTCCCTGATCCCCCCCACCATCCCTCTGTCCCTGATCACCCCCACTATCCCACTGCCCCCCCTGACCCCCCCCCCACCATCCCTCTGTCCCTGATCCCCCGCCAAACCCCCCCCACCATCCCTCTGTCCCTGATCCCCCCCACCATCCCTATGTCCCTGATCACCCCCACTATCCCACTGCCCCCCCTGATCCCCCCCCCACCATCCCTCTGTCCCTGATCCTCCGCCAAACCCCCCACACCATCCCTCTGTCCCTGATCCCCCCCCACCATCCCTATGTCCCTGATCCCCCCCACCATCCCTATGTCCCTGATCCCCCCCACCATCCCTCTGCCCCCCCTGATCCCCTACCCCCCACCATCCCTCTGTCCTTGATCATCCCCTCACCATCCCTCTGTTCCTGATCCGCCCCCACACAATCCCTCTGTCCCTGATCCGCCCCCACACAATCCCTCTGTCCCCTATCTCCTCCCCCACCATCCCTTCTTTCCATGACCCCCCTCCCCACCATCCCTCTGTCTCTGATCTCCCCAACCATCCCCCTGTCCCTGATCCCCCACCATCCCTCTGTTCCTGCCCCCCGCCCCCCACCATCCCTCTGTCCATAACCCCTCTCCCCACCATCCCTCTGTCTCTGATCCCCTAACCATTCCTATGTCCCTTGATCCCCCCCCCCCCCACAATCCCTCTGTCCCTGATCCTATCCCCCATCACCCCTCTGTACCTGATCCCATCCCCCCATCATTCCTCTGTCCCTCATTCCACCCCCCCCCCCACCATCACTCTGTCCCTGATCCCATCCCCACCACCGCCACTGATCCCATCCCCCCACCACCACCGCTAATCCCATCCCCCCACCACCACCGCTGATCCAACCACCACCACTAATCCCATCCCCCCCAACACCACTACTGCCACTGATCCCGAGGGGGCACTTTGGAGGCGTTAAGGGGGCACTGTGGAGGTACTGTACCTCCAGAATGCCCCCTTATATTTTCCACATTGCCCCCTTACATCCTCCAGAATGCCCCCTAGTAATGGTAAGGTCAGTGGCAGGACTACCAGGGTCTCAAAGGTCGCACTTGCGTTCAACACCATGCAGGGGCCTCAAGATGGCAGGAGGTGGCCCCTTGCAGAACATGAGAAGGGGATGGGGTCAAGGGGGGCCCTTGATGGTTTCTTGCACCGGGGCCCTGAAGGTTACGCCTCTGACCTGAAATCTGGGGTTATATTAGCTCCCAAATTCCTTCCTTACACCCGGACTCGGAATGGGCGAGCCGGCACAGCGAGGCCGGCAGCGTGTTTGGACATGCAGAGTGGTGTCAGTCTAATTTATTTCCAGGCTTACGGGGAGGAGAGAGAGAATGATGACCTCATGATGGGACTTAAAGGGCCCCCCCGATTGTCATCCTGACCTTTAAAGGCACAGTGACTGTAATTGTACCATTGACCTTTCATTCAACTCTATGCAACATTGTATGGAACATTGACCTTTCATTCACGTCCTTGCACTGCGGCACGCCGAGGTGCGCCGAGGTGACATGCGGTGAGGTGACAATGCGTTTTTACTCAACGCGCCTCAGTCCAGCATTATGGTGAGATCTGGGTATATAGAAAACAATGTTGCCCATGCGTCAGTGGCGGTGCGTCCATAAAGGGCGCACAGGTGCCGCCCCCTCTCTCCTGTCACCTCTCTCTCACCATAGATAGATTTATGCATTGCCCCTTTTCGGGGCGCCGGGCACCTGAATTATAGCGGCTTTTTTTTTAAAAAGCTCTAATAGGCGTCCAAAATGGTGAACAGCGGGCGCCATGCTGTGCGTTCGCTGTGTTAGCAAAGCGAATAAATCGATTTCCTAACGCTGACCTGCCTCTCAGCCAATCAGGTGCTTGGGTCTGTTACCTGTCACCTGATTGGCTGAAACAAGAGGCGCTGTGATTGGACGCCTGATACAGAGGACGGGAGAAGACATTAAGGAGCGTGGACATGGAGGACGCCGCGAGACAGATAAGTGTTGGGCGATGCATACTGGCAGCATTTGATGGGGCACAGTAGCGGCAATTGATGGGCACACTAGCAGCAATTGATTGGGAACAGTAGGGCCTCCCCTGATGTTGGGGATCTGTGGCCCTTGGGTCTGTTTCCTCTTCCCTTCATTGCTCTCTCTTCAGAAGTCCCTCACCAAGAACTTGGAGGACCAGGTCCCTAGAGAAGAGGGTCCACCTGACTTCAGCCTAGGTGGACCAGAGTAGCCCCTGTTAGGAGCCATGTGCCCCAGGGGGTTTCAGGGGTCAATGCACCTTCCATCCCACCTTCCATCTTTTTCCTCTTCCTTTTGGGTCTCCCTCTTCGGGAGAGCCCTCACCAAGTACTTGAAGGACCGGCTTCTGCAGATCCCTAGGGAACAGAGCAATGAAGGGAAGAGGAAACAGACCCAAGGGCCACGGATCCTCTCTCGCTGCTGCAGGGAGATCAGTTCCAGTATCTGCACTCCCATCCTCGCTTCCACTGCTCTGATCACCCACCTTGGCTGCGCTGCAAGGATATCGGTTCTAGTATCTGAACCCCTATACCCCCCCCCTGCCGCTTGGCCCCCTGTGTACCCTTTCCCTAGGGGCACAACCAGCTTCCCTCCTCTCCCCTCCCCCTCTGGCAGCAGGGGGATCGGTTCCATTATCTGCACCCCCATCCGCTCTTCCACAGCTCTGATCACCTGTCTGGCCCCCACTGTGTACCAGGGCCATCTTAATAGCATCGTGGGCCCCTGGGCAAAGAAATGCTCTGGGGCCCCTACAACAATGACAGTGCAGGTAAACAGACATCAAGTAGGTAGGAGGCAGACTGTCTCCCCTGTGTATCGATCACTCTCAGTGCCATCATTTGGGCCCCCAATTTCGGGGCAGCGTAGGCTCAAGGACCAGCTGCTTTGGGGAAAGTGCAGGGGGCCCCCGTGCAGCTGGGGCCCCTGGGCAGTGCCCAGGTGTGCCCTCTCATTAAGACAGCCCTGCTGTGTACCCTTTTTCTTGCAGTGCGTCCGGCTTCCCTCCTCTCCCTCCCTCTGGCTGCACTAGAGGGAGGGAGAGGAGGGAACCCCCATCCCCCCCTCCACTGCCCTGATCACTCCCACCCCCCTTCTATCTGGCCCTTGTACCCTTTCCCTCGCAGCACTCTCGGCTTCCCTCCTCTCCCTCCCGCCGGCAGGGCACACGGGGGGGGGGGGGGGGGGGGTTTCAGGATGGAGAGCAGAGGGCTGGTAAAAATGTCTCCTCACTGCCTGCTTTAACCCTTCACTATATCTCCGCAACCGCTCAGCCGCAAAAATTAGAAACCGAGGTGGAACTATGTCGCAGCTTCCTGATGAGCCCCCCATAAATGGAGATCGCTGCCAAACCCGGGCCTGCAAGGCCACTGGAGTCGCAAAAACAGGCAATAGGAGTCGCCGATTAAACAAATTGTCCTGGGTGCCACCTGCTGTAGCAGGAGGGGATTGCACAGCAGGGTCATGTGACAAGGGACTGCAGGGCCCGAAACCAATACCATCAAACAAAGTTTAAAGATCAACTCGGCTGCCTTTCTGACTTTAGCGTAGTGGGGGCTTTCGTTTATCGATTGGGGTCTCGCGTCTGGTCTTCCCCTTGGAGACGCAGAAGAAAATGAAGAAAACAGAGCTGAGGGGAAAGAACAGCGAACTGAAGAATTCAATGTCTGACGTGACAGGTGACCCGATGAATGGAGCTCCCCGGGAACAGCTGCGAGGGACAAATAGCGCAGCCCCACCTGTTGTAACCTGAACCTGACCATCCTTGGTGACGTCGCGGGACTGCGGCGAACGGATCACCGGAATTACCTGTCTGCTGGAAGCGGGACGTCCCAGTGTTCTGCGGATGAAAGAGGCTTTGCAATAAGAGCTGCGCTCCTCCTCCACCTAGGGTTTAGCGCCTTTGCCTTTGCAGCTCAGGGGTCCTTGCATCAAAGCCACTGACTGCATGGAGTTTGTATATCCACTTCAGCTCCGGAAGTGACAATTGCGCGAGACTGACAATTGCGCGAACATGCAACGCTGTATACAAATAGGGTGGTAGATTCAGGTACAATTGCGCTTTTTTTACGGAGGCGCAGGGCAATGTTTTTTCCCTGCGCCCCCCGCAAATTTACTGCGCTGCCCTTGATTCACGGAGCAGTAGCTCCGTAAATTGCGTGGGCGCGCCGGCAAAATGCCCGGCGTAAGCGCGCGCAATTTAAATGATCCCATAGGGGGCGGGAATCATTTAAATTAGGCGCGTTCCCGCGCCGATCAGAGACCGCATGCTCCGTCGGGAAACTTTCCCGACGTGCATTGCGGCAAATGACGTCGCAAGGACGTCATTTGCTTCAAAGTGAACGTGACGCAGCCTTACGCAGCCTTACGCGAAAACCGCCGTACGGAAACAACGTAAACTGCGTACGCAGGGCTCGCGTAACATTGTGAATCGGTGTTAGTATGCAATTTTCATACTATACGCTGAGCACAACGGGAACGCCACCTAGTGGCCATCGCAAGAATGCAGCCTAAGATATGCGGGCATAAGAGCCTTATGCCGCGCATATCTTAGGCTGCAGTCGGCGTAACGAGGTTCCTGAATCAGGAGCATTCGTTACGCCGGGGCAAGTAAGCAATTGCGCTGTGTAACTATGGTTACACAGGCGCAATTGCTTCTTGAATCCAGGCCAATGTTATTTTTTCTTTTTTTTTTACCCACAAATAGAGATTTCTTTTGGTGGTATTTGATCACCTCTGTGTTTTTTTGTTTGTTTTTTTTATGCACTTTAACAACTTTAGACCTGGGCCATAGTAAAAAGACGGGCCCAGATTCTCGTAGGGAGCGCGTATTTGTGAGCGGGCGTAACGTATCCTATTTACGCAACGCCTTCGCAACTTTGACAGGCAAGTGCCGTATTCACAAAGCAAAGTTGCGGCGGCGTAGCGTAAATAGGCCGGCGTAAGCCCGCCTAATTCAAATGTGGAACATGTGGGCGTGTTTTATGTTAATTTATTGTGACCCCACGTAAATGACGCTTTTTACGAAAGGCGCATGCGCCGTCCGTATAAGTATCCCAGTGCGCATGCTCCAAATTAACCCGCAAAAAGCCAATGCTTTCGACGTGAACGTAAATGACGCACAGCCCTATTCGCGAACGACTTACGCAAACGACCTAATCGACGGAAAATTCGACGCTGGCCCGACGTCCATACTTAACATTGGCTGCGCCTCATATAGCAGGGGTAACTTTACGCCTGAAAAAGCCTAACGTAAACGGCGTATCTGTACTGCGACGGCCGTACGTACGTGAATTGGAGTATCTAGCCGATTTACATATTCTAGGCGTAAATCAGCGTTAGGATCAGACGGCGTAGGCGACTTACGCTGGTCGTATCTTAGACAAATTCTGGCGTATCTGATTCTTTGAATCAGGCGCCAAGATACGACGCCTCAGACTCAGAGATACGACGGCGTATCTGGAGATACGACGGCGTATCTGGAGATACGCTGTCGTATCTCCTACGTGAATCTGGGCCACGGCCTCCAGGTGGCTCTATAAATCCGGGAGGCCGCCTTTTTACAGCCTCGCGTCCTCCAGCCACTGGGGGGCGTGCGTGCGCACCCGGCACGTCCCCGAGATGCCAATGCGCGTGCCGGGCGTACGTTCGTGAATAGGCGTATCTAGCTAATTTACATATTCTAGGCGTAAATCAACATACACGCCCCTAGCGGCCAGCGTAAATATGCAGTTAAGATCCGACGGCGTAGGCGACTTACGCTGGTCGTATCTTAGACAAATTTTGGCGTATCTGATTCTTTGAATCAGGCGCCAAGATACGACGCCTCTCCTACATGAGATACGACAGAGTATCTCCTACGTGAATCTGGGCCACGGCCTCCAGGTGGCTCTATAAATCCGGGAGGCCGTCTTTTTGCGGCCTCCAGCCACTGGGAGGCGCGCACCCGGCGCGTCCCCGAGATGCCGATGCGCGTGCCTGGTGGCCGCGATGTCCGCTAGGTACCCGCGATCGGCAATGACAGAGCAGGGACGTGGAGCTCTGTGTGTGTAAACACAGAGCTCCACGTCCTGTCAGGGAGAGAGGAGACCGATCTGGGTCCCTTGTACATAGGGACACAGAATGGTCACCTCCCCCAGACAGTCCCCTCCCCCCACAGTAAGAATCACTCCCAGAATACACATTTAACCCCTTCCTCACCCCCTAGTGTTAACCCCTTCCCTGCCAGTCACATTTATACAGTAATCAATGCATTTTTTATAGCACTGTTCGCTGTATTAATGTGAATGGTCCCAAAAATGTGTCAAAAGTGTCCGATGTGTCCGCCGCAATATCGCAGCCCTGACAAAATTCCCAGATCGCCGCCATTACTAGTAAAAAAAATAATAATAAAAAAAATGGTAGAATTCTATCTCCGATTTTGTAGCCACTATAACTTTTGCGCAAACCAATCGCTATACGCTTATTGCGATTTTTTTTTTTTTACCAAAAATATATAGAATACGTATCGGCCTAAACTGAGAAAAAATGGGCTATTATAGCAAATAGTAAAAAATATTGTGTTTTTTTCAAAATTGTCGCTCTTTTTTTGTTGATCAAATACAACCAAAAGAAAGCTCTATTTGTGGGGAAAAAAGGATGTAAATTTTGTTTGGGAGGCACGTCGCACGACCGCGCAATTTTAATTTAAAGCGACGCAGTGCTTAAAGCTGAAATTTCGCCTGTGCCCAGTCAGCAAGTGGTTAAAATGAAAATATATATATATATATATATATATATATATATATATATATATATATATATATATATATATATATATATTTTTTTTTTTTTTTTTTTTTACTTTTCTACTATAAAACATATCCAATAAAAAAAAAATCATAAATTAAATTTCTTCAGAAATGTAGGCAACTATGTATTCTACTACATGTTTTGCTAAAAATGTAGGTGAGTGCATGTGTCAGGTAGGTGAGTGCATGTGTCAGGTAGGTGAGTGCATGTGTCGTGTAGGTGAGTGCATGTGTCAGGTAGGTGAGTGCATGTGTCAGGTAGGTGAGTGCATGTGTCAGGTAGGTGAGTGCATGTGTCAGGTAGGTGAGTGCAATGGTCATGTAGGTGAGTGCATGTGTCAGGTAGGTGAGTGCATGTGTCAGGTAGGTGAGTGCATGTGTCATGTAGGTGAGTGCATGTGTCAGGTAGGTGAGTGCATGTGTCAGGTAGGTGAGTGCAATGGTCATGTAGGTGAGTGCATGTGTTAGGTAGGTGAGTGCATGTGTCAGGTAGGTGAGTGCATGTGTCATGTAGGTGAGTGCATGTGTCAGGTAGGTGAGTGCATGTGTCAGGTAGGTGAGTGCATGTGTCAGGTAGGTGAGTGCATGTGTCAGGTAGGTGAGTGCAATGGTCATGCAGGTGAGTGCATGTGTCAGGTAGGTGAGTGCATGTGTCAGGTAGGTGAGTGCATGTGTCAGGTAGGTGAGTGCATGTGTCAGGTAGGTGAGTGCATGTGTCAGGTAGGTGAGTGCAATGGTCATGCAGGTGAGTGCGTTCACTTGGTGCGTGAGTGCGTTCACTTGGAAGCAAATGACGTAATTTGCCGCAATGCACGTCGGGAATGTTTCCCGACAGAGCATGCGCTCTACGCTCGGCGCGGGAGCGCGCCTAATTTAAATGATTCCCGCCCCCTACGGGATCATTTAAATTGCGTGCTCTAGCGCCGGGCAATTTTGCTTCTGCTCCGTGAATCAAGGGCAGCAGAGCAAATTTGCGGGGGCGCAGGGCAAAATCGTTGCCCTGCGCCTCCGTAAATAATGCGCAAATCTCTTTGAATCCGGGCCATTGGTACGTTTGTGGTAGAGATATAAATAACGAGTTTTCGGAGCCTGGCCTCCAAGTCCGGACGCGGGATCCGCACTGTCAGCCATGGAAAGAATCTTATGGCTGCAAAAGAGTTAATCGCTATATTACCCTTTATAGATCCTTGGATGATAATAACCCTCCCGAGGTCACGCCCCGCTTTGCATAGGATGGGCATTATAAATAGAAGAGAACTCGCGGTGAGTCACCTATAGCGTGTCACTAGTTCCGAAATAATCGCCAGGTGGAATTAGCACGCCGCGATGTCACTCCTTCCCAGCCAACTAGTAAACCAAATTAATGATACATTCCGCATAGCGAGGAAAGGCGGCCAAAAAAGATTTACGCAAAGAACTGAGAGATTTATACGCGGACGGTCTGAAATCCCAAAATAATTTCCAGGTGCTCCAGTTTCCTCCCACAGTCCAAAAACATACTGGTGGATAAAGTAAACATTGTGTATGGGTGCGGTGGGCACATTAGATTGCTAGCTCTGGGGTGCAAATGGTTCCAGATTCCCCAGATCCTCAGCCAGGTGCCCCAGATCATCAGCCAGGGGCCCAGATCATCAGCCAGGGGCCCAGATCATCAGCCAGGGGCCCAGATCATCAGCCAGGTGCCCAGATCATCAGCCAGGGGCCCAGATCATCAGCCAGGGGCCCAGATCATCAGCCAGGTGCCCAGATCATCAGCCAGGGGCCCCAGATCATCGGCCAGGTAACCCAGATTATCAGCCAGATTCCCCAGATCATCAGCCAGGTACCCCAGATCATCAGCCAGGGGCCCAGATCATCATCCAGGTACCCCAGATCATCAGCCAGGGGCCCCAGATCATCAGCCAGGTACCCCAGATCATCAGCCAGGTGCCCCAGATCATCAGCCAGGTGCCCCAGATCATCAGCCAGGGGCCCCAGATCATCAGCCAGGTTCCCCAGATCATCAGCCAGGTTCCCCAGATCCTCAGCCAGGTTCCCCAGATCATCAGCCAAGTGCCCCAGATCTTCAGCCAGATTCCCCAGATCCTCAGCCAGGTGCCCCAGAAATAAGCCAGGTTCCCCAGATCATCAGCCAGGTGCACCAGATCATCAGCCAGGTGCCCCAGATCATCAGCCAGGTGCCCCAGATCATCAGCCAGGTTCCCCAGATCATCAGCCAGGTTCCCCAGATCCTCAGCCAGGTTCCCCAGATCCTCAGCCAGGTTCCCCAGATCCTCAGCCAGGTTCCCCAGATCCTCAGCCAGGTGCCCCAGATCTTCAGCCAGGTTCCCCAGATCTTCAGCCAGGTTCCCCAGATCATCAGCCAGGTTCCCCAGATCCTCAGCCAGGTTCCCCAGATCCTCAGCCAGGTGCCCCAGATCTTCAGCCAGGTTCCCCAGATCTTCAGCCAGATTCCCCAGATCCTCAGCCAGGTTCCCCAGATCCTCAGCCAGGTTCCCCAGATCCTCAGCCAGGTGCCCCAGATCATCATCCAGGTTCCCCAGATCATCATCCAGGTTCCCCAGATCCTCAGCTAGGTTCCCCAGATCATCAGCCAGGTTCCCCAGATCCTCAGCCAGGTTCCCCAGATCCTCAGCCAGGTGCCCCAGATCATCAGCCAGATTCCCCAGATCCTCAGCCAGGTGCCCCAGATCATCATCCAGGTTCCCCAGATCCTCAGCCAGGTTCCCCAGATCCTCAGCCAGGTTCCCCAGATCCTCAGCCAGGTTCCCCAGATCCTCAGCCAGGTGCCCCAGATCTTCAGCCAGGTTCCCCAGATCCTCAGCCAGGTTCCCCAGATCCTCAGCCAGGTTCCCCAGATCCTCAGCCAGGTGCCCCAGATCTTCAGCCAGGTTCCCCAGATCTTCAGCCAGATTCCCCAGATCCTCAGCCAGGTTCCCCAGATCCTCAGCCAGGTTCCCCAGATCCTCAGCCAGGTGCCCCAGATCATCATCCAGGTTCCCCAGATCATCATCCAGGTTCCCCAGATCCTCAGCTAGGTTCCCCAGATCATCAGCCAGGTTCCCCAGATCCTCAGCCAGGTTCCCCAGATCCTCAGCCAGGTGCCCCAGATCATCAGCCAGATTCCCCAGATCCTCAGCCAGGTGCCCCAGATCATCAGCCAGGTTCCCCAGATCCTCAGCCAGGTGCCCCAGATCATCATCCAGGTTCCCCAGATCATCATCCAGGTTCCCCAGATCCTCAGCCAGGTTCCCCAGATCCTCAGCCAGGTTCCCCAGATCCTCAGCCAGGTGCCCCAGATCATCAGCCAGATTCCCCAGATCCTCAGCCAGGTGCCCCAGATCATCAGCCAGGTTCCCCAGATCCTCAGCCAGGTTCCCCAGATCCTCAGCCAGGTTGCCCAGATCCTCAGCCAGGTTGCCCAGATCCTCAGCCAGGTTGCCCAGATCCTCAGCCAGGTGCCCCAGAAATCAGCCAGGTGCCCCAGATCATCAACCAAATGCCCCAGATCTTCAGCCAGGTTCCCCAGATCTTCAGCCAGGTTGCCCAGATCCTCAGCCAGGTGCCCCAGAAATCAGCCAGGTGCCCCAGATCATCAACCAAATGCCCCAGATCATCAACCAAGTGCCCCAGATCATCAGCCAGGTGCCCCAGATCATCAGCCAGATTCCCCAGATCCTCAGCCAGGGGGCCAAATCATCAGCCAGGTGCCCACAGCAAGTTTATTATGTCTTCCTTGGTTGCCCCCCCCCCCAACAATATGCTAATTACATTTCTTAACTACTTGACCTCCGGAAGGTCTTTCTCTCCCCAAAAATGGCCCGGTCAGGAAGGGGGTGAAAATGCCCGACATTAAAGTGGTTAAACCCCTTTTACACTGGAGCCGACTGTGCGTTAGCGGTAAAGCACCGCTCGTTTTTAGCGGTGCTTTTTGGCCGCCAGCGGGGTGCATTTAAAAAATGCCTGTGTTCGGCGCTTCCGAATCGCTTTTTAGGCGATTCGGAAGCGCCGCCCATTCATTGCAATGTACCTGAATGGCAGTTTGGAAATGTGGTCACCCGATATCCAAGTTGCACCCATTCAAATTTGCGACAAAGTTGCACTCCAAAGTTGGAGCCTAAGATCCCTATCACACTTGTGCGACTTGCCCTGCGACTTGGGACTGTTAAGTCACATGATAAGTCGTAGTATTCCCCTGTTCATATCTGTGCGACCGCAAAAGTAGTCCCTGCACTACTATGGTCCGACTTTGATGCGTCTTGAGGTCCATGGGCCGCAAGATTACACAGGTTATTCCCTGAAGTTGCAGCGAAGTTGTGGCAAAAATGGCAGCAAAATCGCACGACTTTCAGGTGGCGGCAAATCACATCACGGGTGTTCCTGGGTTCATTTTCAGGCTCACAATGAGAGTAAAGCCGTTTCCCACACTGCATAGAATTCGCACTGCGTTCATGCGATCCGCTGCGGGTGTCAATTAAAAATGAAGGACACTCCAAAAGCAGGTCGCAAAGTGCAGTGCGTGTTTCCCGGAACTGGAACACACGCAATGAGATCCGGCTCCCACACCTTTTTCACGTGGAGGCGGGGCAATTTGACCCCCTTCAAAATGAAAGGGCTCAAGTTACGCCGCACAGAATCGCATGTGATTTGAAAAGAAATGCGTGCGATTCCTGTGCGAACCGGGAGCTCAATGGCACCTAAACGCGGTGCAGTTTGGTTGCGACTGTTCCGCGATAAATCATCAAATTGCGTCACCCAAAAAGGAGCACCCGGGCTGTGTACTGCCAGCACTGCGGTGCGATTTGGAATCACGAGCAGAATTGCTGCGATTCCGCCCGCAATCCTGTATTGCTGAATGTAAACGGGCCCTAAAAAATCCTGCCTGCTGCACCTTTGTTGCAAATCTCACCTCCCAATTGTTTCTACAGCAAAAAAACGCATCAAAAACGCACCAAAAACGCACCCAAGGTGCACTTCTGGCGAGTCTTTTGAGTCACGCTTCATAGGCACTTGCTGGGAGACAGGAATCCAGAAAATGCAACAGAAATGCGCTAAAACCGCCTTTCGAAATGCGATTTAATGCATTTTTTTCCAGGAATTGCGCCTTTGGTAAACACGCAGCGGCGCTTTCAGGACGCGCAGAGATGTGAGCGGCGAATTGAAATGTATTTCGCGGCCTCCAGTGATGTGAGCCGACCCCGCGAGTCGGGCCTGTCTGAATGCAGATTATCCCGGGCCTGCGATAGTCAGCGCTCCGCCACCATGCGTTCCCAGACCCCAGGATTCTAGCTCCAGGGCCCCACCTACTGGTCATCCCGGGAAGCGCAGAGATATGGCAGCCCGGCGTGTTTTACGGTGACATTGATCTGAGAACGCGATGGGGATGATTTACTAAAAAAACAAATAGGCTGCTGACTTCCGTCATCCAATCATGTGCAAGCATAAATACTGTTCATTAAAAAAAAAATATATATATATTTTTTATTATTTCTTTTATTTTTATTCTTTTATTATTCTTTTTTTTTGTTATTCAAATGTATTTCTTTATTAATTTGTATTCAATTTTTTTTTATTATTATTATTTTTAATTAAATTGATGTATTTATTTATTTTATTCAAATGTATTTATTTATTTATTTTATTCAAATGTATTTATTTATTTTATTTATTTATTTATTTAAATAAATAAAATAAACACATGTGAATGAAATAAATAAATGTAAATACAAACAAATAAATAAAATAAATACATTTGATTTATTTTATTCAAATTTATTTTATTCAAATGTATTAATTAAAATAAATACATTTGAATTAAATAAATAATAAAATAAATTAATTAATACAAGGAATGTGATTTATTTTTATTGTTTATTTTTATTCAAATGTATTTATTTTATTCAATTTTTTTTATTATTATTTTTATTTAAATGTATGTATTTATTTATTTATTTTATTCAAATGTATTTATGTCTTTATTTTATTTCATTGTTTTTTTAAAATAAACACATGTGAATGAAATAAATAAATGTAAATAAAAATAAATAAATAAAATAAATACATATGTATTTATTTTATTCCAAATGTATTAATTAAAATAAATACATTTGAATTAAATAAATAATAAAATAAATTAATAAATAAAACGAATGTGATTTGTTTTTATTGTTTATTTTTATTCAAATGTACTTATTTATTTAAATAAATAAAAATAAACACATGTGAATAAAAAAAATAAATGTAAATAAAAATAAATAAATAAATAAATAAAATACATTTGATTTGTTTTATTCAAATGTATTTATTTTATTCCAAATGTATTAATTAAAATAAATACATTTGAATTAAATTAATAATAAAATAAATTAATAAATAAAAGAAATGTGATTTATTTTTATTGTTTATTTTTTATTCAAATGTACTTATTTATTTAAACAAATAAAAATAAACACATGTGAATGAAATAAATAAATGTAAAAATAAATAAATAAAATAAATACATTTGATTTATTTTATTCAAATTTATTTATTTTATTCCAAATGTATTCATTAAAATAAATACATTTGAATTAAATTAATAATAAAATAAATTAATAAATAAAAGGAATGTGATTTATTTGTATTGTTTATTTTTATTCAAATGTACTTATTTATTTAAATAAATAAAAAATAAACACATGTGAATTAAATAAAAAATGTAAATAAAAATAAATAAATAAAATAAATACATTTGATTTTTTTTATTCAAATGTATTTATTTTATTCCAAATGTATTAATTAAAATAAATACATTTGAATTAAATAAATAATAAAATAAATTAATAAATAAAAGGAATGTGATTTATTTTTATTCAAATGTACTTATTTATTTAAATAAATAAAAATAAACACATGTGAATGAAATAAATAAATGTAAATAAAAATAAATAAATACATTTGATTTATTTTATTAAAATTCATTTATTTTATTCAAAATGTATTAATTAAAATAAATACATTTGAATTAAATTAATAATAAAATAAATTAATAAATAAAAGGAATGTGATTTGTTTTTATTGTTTTATTTTTATTCAAATGTACTTATTTATTTAAATAAATAAAAATAAACACATGTGAATGAAATAAATAAATGTAAATAAAAATAAATTAATTAAATAAATACATTTGATTTATTTTATTCAAATGTATTTAGTTTATTCAAAAGTATTAATTAAAATAAATACATTTGAATTAAACAAATAATAAAATAAATTAATAAATAAAAGGAATGTGATTTATTTTTATTGTTTATTTTTATTTAAATGTATTTATTTTATTTAAATGTACTTATTTATGTAACTAAATAAAATAAACACATGTGAATGAAATAAATAAATGTAAATAAAAATAAATACATTTGATTTATTTTATTAAATTTTTTTTATTTTATTCAAATGTATGAATTAAAAAAAATACATTTGAATTAAATTAATAATAAAATAAATTAATAAATAAAAGGAATGTGATTTATTTGTATTGTTTATTTTTATTCAAATTTTCCTAATTTATTTAAATAAATAAAAATAAACACATGTGAACGAAATAAATAAATGTAAATAAAAATAAATAAATAAAATAAATACATTTGATTTATTTTATTCAATTTTATTCCAAATGTATTAATTAAAATAAATACATTTGAATTAAATTAATAATAAAATAAATTAATAAATAAAAGGAATGCGATTTATTTTTATTGTTTTTTTTTTTATTCAAATGTATTTATTTTATTCAAATAAATAAAAATAAACACATTTGACTGAAATAAATGAATAAATTTGAATAAAAAGGGGATTTGATGCCAATAAGGTGAACTTCTATTACTATAGCTGGTGAGGAATATATTTATGGACAAGGTTTAGGAGGCGGAGCTTATTACTCCTGACTCCTCCCCAGGGCCGCCATCAGGGGGGTACAGGCAGTACACCTGTAAGGGGCCCGGAGGCCCACAGGGCCCCAGATGGCAACCCCCCTTTTTTTTATTTATTTTTTTATATAGGGGTACGGGGGGCCCGGAGATCCCCCAGGGCCCCGGATGACAACCCCCTTTTTTAAAAAAATATATATTTTTTTTAATATTATTTTATTTCTTTTTTTATATATATATTAAAGGGCTCAGAGGGTCCCCAGGGCCCCCATGTGGCAAACCCCCTTTTTTTTTATTTTTTATAAATGTTTATTTTTTTATTTTTGTTTATATATACTTATTTTTTTTTTTTTTATTAAAGGGCCCGGTTCTCTGCTCCAGGGGGCCCATGCCTGAAGCTGTGTGAGGGGCCCCATAATTCCTGATGGCTGCCCTGCTCCTCCCTCTCTTTGTTGACAGGTATATGGAGAGCTCTGTATGGCTTTGCCCTGGAACGGGGGGGTCCAATCACCCCCTTCGGATCTATGGGGGGGGAGGAGTCCGGATCTATGGGGGGGAGGAGTCCGGATCTATGGGGAGGAGGAGTCCGGATCTATGGAGGGGGAGGAGTCCGGATCTATGGAGGGGGAGGAGTCTATCATATGAAATCTGTTTAGTCCCAATTTTTTCACCGTACTTTCCCTGACAATGCCTTCATCCGCTTTTCTCTCCAGAAGGACAGCGCCATCTTTGCTCAGGCATCACCCAGGGTCATTGTCCACTTCCTCAGATGCCGGCACAGAGATGACCTAGTCATCCGACCGAGTCTGGTGCCTGAGCAGTTTTTGCCTGTGTTTACAAATGTTTGACACAGATCAGCCCCTGTTGCTGCCTTGTTACAATGTTGCAGTCTGATCCTCGGGGGAGGGGAGACTGAGGAAATGCTTCCTCCTGCCTGCAGCAGACTGATGACATCACTCCAGCCAAGGCCAAGCCGCTCAGTGGGGATCAAGTGCGGCTTTGCTTTCTTTAAATAAAATAAATGAACGAAGGGTCCACCTTGAGGGCCGCGCCGAATCGCCGTGATTCCAAACCATTCGGCGATCGTTGTGCGGAATTGCGGCGATCCTGCCCGTGATTCCAAGTCATGCGAATTTGCCGTGTTTACAAATCATGCGGCGATCAATGTGCGGAATTACGGCGAATTTACCCGTGATTCCAAGTTATGCGGCGATCGCTGTGCGGAATCGCAGTGAGTCTGTCCATGATTTCAAGTCATAAGGCGATCGCTGTGCGGAATTGCGGCGATTTTGCCCGTGTTTCCAAATCATGCGGCGATCGCTGTGCGTAATTGCGGCGATTCTGCCTGTTTTTCCAAATCATGCGGCGATCGCTGTGCGGAATTGCGGCGATTCTGCCTGTTTTTCCAAATCATGCGGCGATCGCTGTGCGGAATTGCGGCGATTCTGCCTGTTTTTCCAAATCATGCGGCGATCGCTGTGCGGAATTGTGGCGATTCTGCCCATGTTTCCAAATCATGCAGCGATCGCTGTGCGGAATTGCGGCGATTTTGCCCGTGTTTCCAAATCATGCGGCGATCGCTGTGCGTAATTGCGGCGATTCTGCCTGTTTTTCCAAATCATGCGGCGATCGCTGTGCGGAATTGCGGCGATTTTGCCCGTGTTTCCAAATCTTGGAAATCGCTGTGCGGAATTGCGGCAAATTTCTCGTGATTCCAAGTCATGCGACGGTTGCTGTGCGGAATCGCGGCGATTCTACCTTTTTTTCCCAAATCATGCGCCGATCGCTGTGCGGAATTGCGGCGATTTTGCCCGTGTTTCCAAATCATGCGGCGATCGCTGTGCGGAATTGTGGCGATTCTGCCCATGTTTCCAAATCATGCGGCGATCGCTGTGCGGAATTGCGGCGATTTTGCCCGTGTTTCCAAATCATGCGGCGATCGCTGTGCGTAATTGCGGCGATTCTGCCTGTTTTTCCAAATCGTGTAGATCGCTGTGCGAAATTGCGGCGACTTTGCCCGTGTTTCCAAATCGTGTAGATCGCTGTGCGAAATTGCGGCAAATTTCCCGTGATTCCAAGTCATGCGACGGCTGCTGTGCGGAATCGCGGCGATTCTGCCCGTGTTTACAAATCATGCGGCGATCGCTGTGCGGAATTGCGGCGAATTTACCGTGTTTCCAAATCATGCGGCAATTGTTGTGCAGAATTGCGGCGATTCTGCCCGTGTTTCCAATTCATGCGGCGATCGCTGTGCGGAATTGCGGCGATTTTGCCCGTGATTACAAGTCATGTGGCGGTTGCTGTGCGGAATCGCGGCGATTCTCCCCCTGGATCCAAATCATACAGTGATCGCTGTGCGCAATTGCGGCAATACTACATACGATTTCAAACCGCATGGCGATTTTCCTGTGATTATCGCACGCCTGGATTACGTGGCAATCACGGCAAACCGCATCCTTTAAAAAACGCATGAAGCTTGTCGCCCCGAAAAGGAGCATGAGCTTCCTTTAGGGTGACAAAAGCGCAAAGAGCAACTCCTTCAAGTTTCGGCTCCATTCACACTTTGCGTTTTTGGAATTGCGACGATTCTGCCTGCGATACCAAATCGCGCGGCTCGTCGCTGATGTGCGTTTTGGGTGTCCTCATCCCTAAGGCCCCTTTCACAGTTGTGCGACCTGAACGGCGACTTTCACCCGACTTGAAGCCTCGCCGGTGTAATCTTGAGGTCTATGGACCTCGAGTCGCATCAAAGTCAGACCAAAGTAGGGACTATTTTAAAGTCGCTGTGACTTTGAAGTCGCACAGATATAAACGGTACTCATTCAAAATCACGGCGACGACTTGTCATGCGACTTTGCAGTCCCAAGTCGCAGGGCAAGCCGCACTAGTCTAAAAGGGGGCCTTTAATGGCGATTGTCGCACGACCGGATTACGTGGCAATCGCGCCTTTAAAAAATCGCATGAAGCTCGTCGATCGAAAAAAAGAAGCAGGAGCTTTTTTTTTTTTTCTGGCGACGAACGCGCATCCAAGTGAATAGGCTGGCCCTTTGCGGCAGGCAAAAAAATCGCTACAACGAAATCGCAAGCGTTCCCGCGACGCAAAAGTGCGAATGGAGGACCGCCTCAAATCGCATTCCTAATGTTGTAAACGGCGTCCTTCGCTCGGCCTCTCTCTCCTATCGCAGACGGTGAAGTATGTCATGGGTCGCAGCAAGGGCGTGTCCATCGCCTGGAGATATTGGCGTGGAAAGGTGTCGGTGGGGGATGGGGGAGGGGGGGGCTGCCGCCGCCTGCTGGTGACCGCACACTGAAAAAAAAATAAGATGGAAGAAGGACGGTCGGCCATCTGCTGCGTCCTTCCAACTGCAGGGGGAAATCTCACCGCGCTTCCTGCGTGAGTCACCCGCCCGCCGCGGAGAGACACAGACAATGCACAATGGGGACGCAGGGAGGGAGGGAGCGCGACGACTCCGCTCATCCATCAGACGCATTGTTCTCATTCTCCTTACTGCGACTCAGAGGACGCAGCGGCACTACAAGTACCAGCATGACAGGGCAAGCTGGGGATTGCGGTCCGGTAGCCGCCAGGTCTTCCTGTTACAGTTGTAGCGGCTCCCCTCTTGGACTGAAACGGCTTACTCTGATTTCACAGCACACTGCGAGCTTCTCACAGTGTGTGTATTAGAAGCTGCTGCAAGCCAGGCAGAGCCCCGCCTCATTTCCTGGTTGGAGGACGTCCAGCATCATCTAGCTCTTTCCTCCTCGGCTTGACTGCCCCCGAGGCCCCATTCGTGGGGGCTCGGCATCACATGTGGGCGTTACCCATGCAGCCTGCCTAGGAACACCCACACCTCCAGACTGACGGACAAGTAGGGTTGTGACCTGTGCGGGATTCACCCAGACAGTCCGTGTTCTCAACTATGTGTCCGGGTTTCAACCCGGACACATCAGACCTGAGGGGATTATACTGGGGGACAGACTGACCTGGGGGGGATTATTCCGGGGGAAAGACTGACCTGGGAGGGGATTATACTGGGGGACAGACTGACCTGGGGGATTATACTGGGGGACAGACTGACCTGGGGGGGGGATTATACTGGGGGACAGACTGACCTGGGGGCAGGGGCGTCCCTAGGGGGGGGCCAGAGGGGGCCCTGACCCCCCCAACATCATGCTGTGCCCCACCATGTGCCCCCCCAAAAAAAAAAAAATTATTTTTTTTTTTTTTTTTTTTGCAATTTTTGTATTTTGCTCCCCGAGAGGGAGAGCGTCCCCAGTCAGCTCTGCGGGGGATTCCTCCCTCTCCTCGCCGACACTGCATAATGCGAGCGCTCACACAACCAGATATTCTAGCCTGGACCGTGTTTAAGTGTGTGCACTGCAGACTGCAGTACACTGTAATCACTGAACTACATTATCTCCATCCCTTCTCTCCCCCCATCTGTCTCCCTCCCCTTCTCCTGTTCTTTCAAAACATTCACAATTTACTTTCACTTTCAGTCAGGCAGATAATATACGGTGCAAATTTCTTTCCTGCATCCACAGATTGCAGGAAAGAAACTTGCATGATTCCCCCATCAACAGACAGTGGTGACAGGGGAATATCCCTCCTGCCCAGCAATTATATTCTCCCGACAAACAGTGATTATCACTAGTGGCTATACAGCAACCACTAGTGATAATCATAAGAGAATCTGCTCATTAATGGTTCAAATCTCAGCCAGTTCCTGCTGAACCAGCTGAGATTTAAACTGTCTATGGCTGGTCTTAGCTCTTAGGCAGCCCATACATTGATTAGCACTGTGGAGTGTCGGCTTCCTGGCGGGATCGGGCATGTGGGATTTCAAACACACCCGAGCCCATCTCTATTGGTTGTAGACAGTTGAGCTCCCTGCAGGTTGCTTAGCAGCAGTGGACCCTTCTCTGACATGCTGATTGTGATGCAATCCAGGTGATGCTCTTAGTCAAATCCTAGTCATAAATATCCGAGATTTTATTGATCAAAGCCCACACTTTACAGGCATAGAGCCCGCACGTTACAGGCATAGAGCCCGCACGTTACAGGCATAGAGCCCGCACTTTACAGGCATAGAGCCCGCACTTTGTTTATTAGATCTCACTGGAAGCATTACCTGGATCACATCCTGATCAGCATGTCAACAGAGAAGGTTATACAGCATTACTGCTGCTAGGTGACCAGCTGGGGGCTCGGCTCTCTATAACCAATAGTGCCAGCCTTCCCCTGCATGCACCCATAATGTCACCAGCACTAGGTCCTAATAGACTGCCGCCCCTGCCAAGGAGACAGATGCCAGAGGAGCGCTGTAAATAGCAGGGACAGGACAGCTGGGGATCCCCACTGTGGCAGAACCCCAGGGCCCGGTGGCAAGACAACCTTTGCAACCCTGATAGTTCTCCCACTGCTTTGGACCCTTATATTTTCTTGGTGTGCTGGTGACATATATCTCTTGTTTTCTGCCACCCTGGGGGGCCCCAGTATAGTAAGAAGGGAGCTCACTGCAGAACATATGAAAGGGCCCATAGTGGGATCGTAGTAAAGGGCCCCAGGATATATACTGTATATATATATATATATATATAATTGCATTTTATAGTTGGCCCCCCTACTTTTGTCCCTGTCCCCCCATGTGCCCCCCCTAAATATGAAAGCTGGAGACGCCACTGCCTGGGGGGGGGATTATACTGGGGGACAGACTGACCTGGGGGGGGGATTATACTGGGGGACAGACTGACCTGGGGGGGGGATTATACTGGGGGACAGACTGACCTGGTGGGGGATTATACTGGGGGACAGACTGACCTGGTGGGGGAATTATACTGGGGAACAGACTGACCTGGGAGGGGATTATACTGGGGGACAGACTGACCTGGGGGGATTATACTGGGGGACAGACTGACCTGGTGGGGGAATTATACTGGGGAACAGACTGACCTGGGAGGGGATTATACTGGGGGACAGACTGACCTGGGGGGATTATACTGGGGGACAGACTGACCTGGGGGGGGATTATACTGAGGGACAGACTGATCTGGGGGATTATACTGGGGGACAGACTGACCTGGTGGGGGATTATACTGGGGGACAGACTCACCTGGTGGGGGAATTATACTGGGGAACAGACTGACCTGGGAGGGGATTATACTGGGGGACAGACTGACCTGGGGGGGAATTATACTGGGGGACAGACTGACCTGGGGGGATTATACTGGGGGACAGACTGACCTGGGGGGATGTACTGGGGGACAGACAGACTGATCTGGGGGGGGGATTATACTGGGGGACAGACTGACCTGGTGGGAGATTATACTGGGGACAGACTGGCCTGGGGGGATTATACTGGGGGACAGACTGACCTGGGGGGATTATACTGGGGGACAGACTGACCTGGGGGGGGGGATTATACTGGGGGGACAGACTGACCTGGTCGGGGAGATTATACTGGGGGACAGACTGACCTCCTTAAGCTTATCCCATTAATAACGTAATTTGGCCACACCCACTGTTCGTAAACAGGGCGTTTGTGATTGGCTTGATGAAAAGGTGGCAACCCTACTGATATGAGACACTCGATATTTACATAACTCCTCCCACAATCCAGCCCACTGCTTGCATCAGAGCCAAGAACTTCTGAGAGGAGTACTGAGGCCGGGTGATGTGATTTCAGGAAGTTTTGCCCCCCCTCCACCAGCCACCATCTGCCTGCATTGCATAGAGAAGAACGGAAACCCGGTGATGACATCACCAGATCTAAAATATTGTGTGAAAACGGAAGGTTTTATTGTATCGTGTTGAAGAGAGGAGAGGGAGGAACCAGCAAATGCCAGATATAAGAGTCTTTAAGGCGGAGCTTCAGCCAAAAGGGGAAGTTCCTTTTGTTTGCACCCTCCCCCTCCACTGCCACAATTGGCACTTTTTTTTGGGGGGTGGGGACCTTCAGAAGTCACCTAAGTAGTAAATAAAGTCCACTTGTGTGTAATTTAATCTCAGTATAAATACAGCTGTTCTGTGAAGCCCTCAGAGGTTTGTTGGAGAACCTTAGTGAACAAACAGCAGAGATTCCCGAACATACGCGCGGTCGACGCTGAGAATTTACGACGTTTCCGTAGCTTAAGCGACGCGTAAAGTTGCCCCTGCTACTATGAGGGGCAGCCAATGTTAAGTATGGCCGTCGTTCCCGCGTCTAAATTTAAAAAAAATTACGTCGTTTGCGTAAGACGTCCGTGAATGGCGCTGGACGCCATTTACGTTAACGTCTAAGCAAATGACGTCGGGGGGACGTCATTTAGCGCAATGCACGTCGGGTAATTTACCCGACGGAGCATGCGCAGTACGCTCGGCGCGGGAGCGCGCCTAATTTAAATGGTGCCCGCCCCATTTGAATTGGGCGGGCTTGCGCCGAGCGCTTTTACGATACACCGCCGCAAGTTTACAGGTAAGTGTTCTGAGAATCAGGCACTAACGCTGTAAACCTGCGGCGGTGTAACGTAAATCACATACGTTACGCTGCCCAGGAGCAACGTAAATGTATGAGAATCTGGGCCTATGTGTGGCGGAAAACTAACACTGCACATCGCCCTGAACACACCATCCCAACTGTGAAACATGGTGGTGGTGGCATCATGTTGTGGGGATGCTTTTTTCTTTAGCAGGGACAGGGAAGCTGGTCAGAGTAGATGGATGGAGCTAAATACAGAGAAGAAATGCTAATGTGCCTCCTGTGCTCCTTCATCCAGAGTGTGGGGGGCTCTAATACAGGAGGTTGGCAGGTGAAAACAGAGGTTAAAAAAGGCCTAAAAAAAGGAAAACGACTGCAGCCTCCACATCTAATGATTGGTAAGCTGCAATATATTAAATTTTTTATATAATATCGCTTTAATTCTGCAGCATCCGCCAAACGCGGGAACCTCAGCTGATGATGTAGAGCGTCAGCTCTTTGTACACACCGGAAACCTCCCCCCCCCCCAGTCCCAGCTTTAATCGCATTGATTTGCGTCGCAGTTCGCCGTTCCGTCACGCGGCTCTCTACCTGAATTGACATTTATGTGGCGTCACTCGGTTGCTGCGGAGCAACGTCTAATTTTCCTGCGCCCCCCGCGCCTGTGTGGGAGTGGAGGACCCCTGCGGGGAGTCGCTTACAGCCGCATGTGTCTGCTGATCGGTGAGTGGGTTCAGGATGGAGACAGAGAATGCGGCGGCTCGCTCCGCCACTGATCACCCAGCGGGGAGATCCCTCATTACCATCGCAGGCGAGGCCTTCTTAAAGCTGAACTTCCCCCCGGAAGATAGAGAAGACGCAAATACTCGCAGCGCTGCAATCAGGGGACGGGAATATGTGCGGTACTGCGACATACAGCGACATACAGCGCCATACTGCGGCATACATCGGCATACAACGACATACTGCGACATACAGAGACACACTGCGACATACAGAGACATACTGCGACATACAGAGACACACTGCGACATACAGAGACATACAGAGACACACTGCGACATACAGAGACACACTGCGACATACAGAGACACACTGCGACATACAGAGACACACTGCGACATACAGAGACACACTGCGACATACAGAGACATACTGCGACATACAGAGACACACTGCGACATACAGAGACATACTGCGACATACAGAGACATACTGCGACATACAGAGACACACTGCGACATACAGAGACACACTGCGACATACAGAGACACACTGCGACATACAGAGACATACTGCGACATACAGAGACACACTGCGACATACAGAGACATACTGCGACATACAGAGACATACTGCGACATACAGAGACACACTGCGACATACAGAGACATACTGCGACATACAGAGACACACTGCGACATACAGAGACATACTGCGACATACAGAGACACACTGCGACATACAGAGACATACTGCGACATACAGAGACACACTGCGACATACAGAGACATACTGCGACATACAGAGACACACTGCGACATACATCGGCATACTGCGACATACAGAGACACACTGGGACATACAGAGACACACTGCGACATACAGCGACATACTGCGCCATACTGAGACATACAGCGCCATACTGCGGCATACATCGACATACTGCGACATACAGCGCCATACTGCGACATACAGCGCCATACAGCGCCATACTGCGACATACAGCGCCATACTGCGACATACAGCGCCATACTGCGGCATACAGCGACATACTGCGACACACTGCGACATACAGTGACATACTGAGACATACAGCGACATACTGCGACATACAGCGATATACTGTGACATACAGCGACATAGGCTGCATTCACACCTTGGCGTACAAAATCGCGGCGTTTTGTCCCGCGAATTGCGGCGACAAATTGCGGCGTTTTGTACCGCGATTTGCGGCGACAAAACGCCGCGATTGTGAATGCAGCCTGGATCCTGGAGGGATGATTTAACATGCACCTCTATGGAGATGGTTTACATCTCCTATGCCGAACGCCGAAAGCCGCCTGAGAAAAAGGTCCGGGACTTGTTGTCAGGCGGCAGGCGTACGGCGTTCGGCGTGGAGATGTGAACCATCTCCATAGAGGTGCATGTTAAATCATCCCTCCAGCGTCTCGGGGCTGCAGCGGCGTCGCACTACAGGCGTATATACGCCTAGGTGTGAACGGGGTTATACTGCGCCATACAGCGACATACTGCGACATACAGCGACATACTGCGTCATACAGCGACATACTGCGACATATTGCGACATACTGCATCATACTGCAACATACTGCGACATACAGCGACATACTGCGACATACAGCGACATACTGCTCATTATGCTCATTATGAGGGGCTCCCACCATCCCTGTGCTGTGCTGACTTTTTGTGTTTGCTTATTCATCATAACGAATGTTCGTAATTGTTACGAAAAGTTAACGAACATTTGACCCGTTCTGTAAAAAATTCGGATCCGAAATTCGTCAACGAAATTTCGTATTTTGTAAAAATTCGGACGCATAGCAATTTGAATTTTGGATGCTTCCAGATGTACGAATTTTCGAAAATTCGTGCAAAACGTACCGCAGTAAACAAGCATTTCCCCAGTCTTCCTAGTGACAGGACAGTGATCACAGTTCCCTGTAATCGGAAGCCGTGATGAGTGTCGTGTCGCACGTAGCCCATCCCCCCTACAGTTAGAAGCACTCCCTGGGACACACGTAACCCCTATAGTGCCACCTAGTGGTTAACCCCTTCACTGCCAGTGTCATTTTCACAGTAATCATTATTATTATTATTATTTAGGTACTTATATAGCGCAACGTCAAAAAGTGGCCCGGTCTTTGGCCAGCCAAATGGTCCGGGGCTGAAGTGGTTAAGTGGCTTCCATACTCAAGCAGACCACCCACTGAGAGCTGTCCTAACGGTATGCGATTCCAACAGCTCATCCTACGTCCTCGCTGAATGATGTGCCCGCCGGACCCATCGTGACCCCCAACCGAACTATGTGGCGTTTGCAGCGCTGAAAGCCAAAGAAAGAAGTATTTGCTGAGATAGACGTTGTAGTCGCAATTTTCAGGATTTCCCGTTTACGTTCTTGTTACGGTAATTGCTCGGTGTATCTACAGATGATAGCGCAGTCCACATGGCAGAGAGATCCAGAATCCAACAGCCCCGCCAGTTGCCCCGCTCTCTATCTCCGTTCTACATCTCTATGTGATGAGCGAGTGGCGGGACAAGGTCACTCAAGACAAAAAGGCCAAAAAGGGCCCCCTATACATGGGCGTCCGCTCCATAGGGCAAGGGGGGGCAATTGACCCCCCTGGAAAATCGAGAAGGTGTTGAGGAGTCTTGCAGCCGTGCTGAAGGGGGGTATGTGCTGAAGGGGGAGTCCATCTGTGCTGAAGGGGGAGTCTATCTGTGCTGAAGGGGGAGTCTATCTGTGCTGATGGGGGGGTCTGTGCTGAATGGAGGGGTCTGTGCAGAATGGGGGGGTCTGTGCAGAATGGGGGGGGGGGAGTCTGTGCTGAAGGGGGGGTCCGTCTGTGCTGAATGGAGGGGTCTGTGCAGAATGGGGGGGGTCTGCACTGAAGGGGGGGGGGTCCATCTGTGCTGAATGGAGGGGTCTGTGCTGAAGGGGGGGGTCCATCCATTCTCTAGGCTATATTTATATGGGCATGGAGTGAAGCTGAATTATCTCAAGAGCTATTTCACACTGCCAGCTGGCCACGTTAAATGTGTATCGCCGCTCCCAAAGTGCGCCCCCCCCCCCCATGAAAAAGTTTCAGCGGACCCCCATGCCCCCATACCTCCCAACTTTCTGAGATGGGAATGAGAGACACCTATCAGCAAAAGCATGCAGGCATAGGACACACCCCTTGTCACGCCCTCTTAAAGGAGCATTGCACAAAAAAAAAACAAGATTGGTTAAACCCACAAGTGATTTTTTTACCACTACTATTCCTTTATATTGGCTTTTGGAATTTAAAAATGTAGCAATTTAGAAATCAGATGAAAGGTTTAGCGCTGGGAAACACGTTTTGATAGATAAAAAATCATTTTATATACATCTATATAGATCAGACCAAAATGAGGGACAAATGAAGAGGAATGAGGGACAGAGGGACATTGCTCGAAATCAGGGGCAGTTGGGAGGTATGGGCCCATCATGAGCTGTGAACTTCTCCAACCTCATAGACATAGCTCCCAACTGTCCCTGATTTCAAGAGACTCTCCCTGATTGGGAGCAATGTCCCTCTGTCCCTCATTTCTCCTCATTTGTCCCTCATTTTGGTCTGATCTATATAATTGTGTATAAAATGCACTTTTTATCCATCAAAAAGTGTTTCCCAGCACTAAACCTTTCATCTGATTTCTAAATTGCTGAATTTGTAAATTCCAAAAGCCAATATAAAGGAATAGTGGTGATAAAAAAATCACTTGGGAGTTTAACCAATCTTGTTTTTTTGTACAATTCTCCTTTAAGGGGGCGTGGCAAGGGGTGTGTCCTATGCCTGCATACTTTTGCTGATAGGTCTCCCTCATTCCCATTTCAAAAAGTTGTGAGGTATGTCATAGAGGTTGAGGGTTCTTCCAATCTTGGTCAAAACAGGTCTTCAAATTAATTAGCAATCTTACACCTAAGCCCTGAAGAAGTGTAAGGCTTTCCGCCGAAACGCGTCGGAGGCACTTACATTTTTTATACGTATTACCAAGCACATTTCCATTAGGAGAAAAATTATTTTTAGGTGTTTTCAGGAGGAAATGAAGAATAAGACTTGAGTTGAGGCTGAAGGGATCTTTTTCTATTTCTAATGGGGAGATGGAAATAATCACTTAGATATTGCAAACATTGTCCATCCCGCCAGACACGTCGGCAAATAATATGACTGCTTAGACCACATGTCACAAACACAAGACCCGCCTGGCCACTTCCTGTGGCCCTGGCACCTCTCCTGCAGCTGTGGCACCCCCTTGTCTGATGGTGGGGGGCTCTTGACATCTGATGGTTGGGGGGCTCTTGACTTCTGATAGTGGGAGGGGCTCTTGGCATTTGATGGTGGGGGGGCTCTTCATATCTGATGGTGGGGGGGCTCTTGACATCTGATAGTGGGAGGGGCTTTTCAAATCTGATGGTAGGAGGGGCTCTTGACATCTGATGGTGGGGGGGCTCTTTGACATCTGATGGTGGGGGGGCTCTTGACATCTGATGGTGGGGGGGCTCTTTGACATCTGATGGTGGGGGGGCTCTTGACATCTAATGGTGGGGGGGCTCTTGACATCTAATGGTGGGGGGGCTCTTCATATCTGATGGTGAAGGGGGGCTCTTGACATCTGATGGTGGGGGGGCTCTTGACATCTAATGGTGGGGGGGGCTCTTCATATCTGATGGTGGGGGGCTCTTCATATCTGATGGTGGGAGGGGCTCTTCATATCTGATGGTGAAGGGGGGCTCTTGACATCTGATGGTGAAGGGGGGCTCTTGACATCTGATAGTGGGAGGGGCTTTTCAAATCTGATGGTAGAGGGGCTCTTGACTTCTGATTGTGGGAGGGGCTCTTGACATCTGATGGTGGGGGGGGCTCTTCATATCTGATGGTGGGGGGGGCTCTTGACATCTGATGGTGGGAGGGGCTCTTCATATATGATGGTGGGGGCTCTTGACATCTGATGGAAGGTGGGCTATGCTTTATTCTTTACTGTGCCCCCTCTACTATCCTTCATTCTTTACTGTGCCCCCTCTACTAGATGGGGGGGGGGTGTAGGAGGGAAAATAAACAGAATAACAGTACAGGGGGGGGGGGGGACATATAATATTTTTTTCTTTTTGTGTATTTCAGCGTGTGATTGGCTGTCTGTACACAGGATGTGATCCCAGATCTCTGTGTCTGTCCCCGCCGTGTATGTGACGCGGGGCGAGCTCTCGGGGACAGCGTGTGACTCTACATTAGCATTTCAAGGCCGGCCAATGACAATCCTGCCGTTGTGCTCGGCCTCCAGCTGTGACATCACGGAATAAAACAACCCCGTGTCACCCCCTCTCTGCCATCCATCTACAGAGAGAACACTTCTCCGACACTTCCTTCCTGTCCTCATCTCACTGCAGATCATTACACCCCCCCCCCCCCACTGCACCCAATGGCAGCTTCCTTCATACCATACAATCTGATTGTACAATCTCCTTTAAGCTGGCCATACATGACAACTTCTATAGAAGGCAATCAGCCAATTCAATCTCTAAACAATCACCTATGTATTTTTTGGAAGCACCTGATTTGAGCCATAGGCGTCCAAAAAGGTGAACAGCGGGCGCCATGCTGGGCACAATTGATGGGCAGAGTGTCAGCAATTGATGGGCACAGTAGTGGCAATTAAGGGCACACTCGAAGCAATTGATAGGTACAGTAACTGTGTTTGATGGCACATTGACTGCGTTTGATGGGCATAGTGGCTGCAATTGATGAGCTTTTTTTTTCAGTTTGTTTGTGCCCCCCAAAAATTTGGAGAACCAGCCGCCACCGGTGAGAAGAATGTCCCTTACATTGGTGATCAGTGAGAAGAATGTTCCTTACATTGGTGATCAGTGAGAAGAATGCCCCTTACATTGGTGATCAGTGAGAAGAATGTTCCTTACATTGGTGATCAGTGGGAAGAATGTCCCTTACATTGGTGATCAGTGAGAAGAATGTTCCTTACATTGGTGATCAGTAGGAAGAATGTTCCTTACATTGGTGATCAGTGAGAAGAATGTCCCTTACATTGGTGATCAGTGAGAAGAATGTCCCTTACATTGGTGATCAGTGAGAAGAATGTTCCTTACATTGGTGATCAGTGAGAAGAATGTCCCTTACATTGGTGATCAGTGAGAAGAATGTTCCTTACATTGGTGATCAGTGAGAAGAATGTTCCTTACATTGGTGATCAGTGGGAAGAATGTCCCTCACATTGGTGATCAGTGGGAAGAATGTCCCTCACATTGGTGATCAGTGAGAAGAATGTTCCTTACATTGGTGATCAGTGGGAAGAATGTCCCTTACATTGGTGATCAGTGGGAAGAATGTTCCTTACATTGGTGATCAGTGGGAAGAATGTCCCTTACATTGGTGATCAGTGAGAAGAATGTTCCTTACATTGGTGATCAGTGAGAAGAATGTCCCTTACATTGGTGATCAGTGGGAAGAATGTTCCTTACATTGGTGATCAGTGGGAAGAATGTCCCTTACATTGGTGATCAGTGAGAAGAATGTTCCTTACATTGGTGATTAATGGGAAGAATGTTCCTTACATTGGTGATCAGTGGGAAGAATGTCCCTTACATTGGTGATCAGTGAGAAGAATGTCCCTTACATTGGTGATCAGTGGGAAGAATGTCCCTTACATTGGTGATCAGTGAGAAGAATGTTCCTTACATTGGTGATCAGTGGGAAGAATGTCTCTTACATTGGTGATCAGTGAGAAGAATGTTCCTTACATTGGTGATCAGTGGGAAGAATGTCCCTTACATTGGTGATCAGTGAGAAGAATGTTCCTTACATTGGTGATCAGTGGGAAGAATGTCCCTTACATTGGTGATCAGTGAGAAGAATGTTCCTTACATTGGTGATCAGTGGGAAGAATGTCCCTTACATTGGTGATCAGTGGGAAGAATGTTCCTTACATTGGTGATCAGTGAGAAGAATGTTCCTTACATTGGTGATCAGTGAGAAGAATGCCCCTTACATTGGTGATCAGTGAGAAGAATGTTCCTTACATTGGTGATCAGTGGGAAGAATGTCCCTTACATTGGTGATCAGTGAGAAGAATGTTCCTTACATTGGTGATCAGTAGGAAGAATGTTCCTTACATTGGTGATCAGTGAGAAGAATGTCCCTTACATTGGTGATCAGTGAGAAGAATGTCCCTTACATTGGTGATCAGTGAGAAGAATGTTCCTTACATTGGTGATCAGTGAGAAGAATGTCCCTTACATTGGTGATCAGTGAGAAGAATGTTCCTTACATTGGTGATCAGTGAGAAGAATGTTCCTTACATTGGTGATCAGTGGGAAGAATGTCCCTCACATTGGTGATCAGTGGGAAGAATGTCCCTCACATTGGTGATCAGTGAGAAGAATGTTCCTTACATTGGTGATCAGTGGGAAGAATGTCCCTTACATTGGTGATCAGTGGGAAGAATGTTCCTTACATTGGTGATCAGTGGGAAGAATGTCCCTTACATTGGTGATCAGTGAGAAGAATGTTCCTTACATTGGTGATTAATGGGAAGAATGTTCCTTACATTGGTGATCAGTGGGAAGAATGTCCCTTACATTGGTGATCAGTGAGAAGAATGTTCCTTACATTGGTGATCAGTGGGAAGAATGTTCCTTACATTGGTGATCAGTGGGAAGAATGTCCCTTACATTGGTGATCAGTGAGAAGAATGTTCCTTACATTGGTGATCAGTGGGAAGAATGTCTCTTACATTGGTGATCAGTGAGAAGAATGTTCCTTACATTGGTGATCAGTGGGAAGAATGTCCCTTACATTGGTGATCAGTGAGAAGAATGTTCCTTACATTGGTGATCAGTGGGAAGAATGTCCCTTACATTGGTGATCAGTGGGAAGAATGTTCCTTACATTGGTGATCAGTGGGAAGAATGTCCCTTACATTGGTGATCAGTGAGAAGAATGTTCCTTACATTGGTGATCAGTGGGAAGAATGTCCCTTACATTGGTGATCAGTGGGAAGAATGTCCCTTACATTGGTGATCAGTGAGAAGAATGTTCCTTACATTGGTGATCAGTGGGAAGAATGTCTCTTACATTGGTGATCAGTGGGAAGAATGTTCCTTACATTGGTGATCAGTGAGAAGAATGTCCCTTACATTGGTGATCAGTGAGAAGAATGTCCCTTACATTGGTGATCAGTGGGAAGAATGTCCCTTACATTGGTGATCAGTGGGAAGAATGATCCTTACATTGGTGATCAGTGGGAAGAATGTTCCTTACATTGGTGATCAGTGAGAAGAATGTCCTTACATTGGTGATCAGTGAGAAGAATGTTCCTTACATTGGTGATCAGTGGGAAGAATGTCCCTTACATTGGTGATCAGTGAGAAGAATGTCCCTTACATTGGTGATCAGTGAGAAGAATGTCCCTTACATTGGTGATCAGTGGGAAGAATGTTCTTTACATTGGTGATCAGTGGGAAGAATGTCCCTTACATTGGTGATCAGTGAGAAGAATGTCCCTTACATTGGTGATCAGTGGGAAGAATGTTCCTTACATTAGTGATCAGTGGGAAGAATGTCCCTTACATTGGTGATCAGTGGGAAGAATGTTCCTTACATTGGTGATCAGTGGGAAGAATGTTCCTTACATTGGTGATCAGTGAGAAGAATGTCCCTTACATTGGTGATCAGTGGGAAGAATGTTCCTTACATTGGTGATCAGTGGGAAGAATGTCCCTTACATTGGTGATCAGTGGGAAGAATGTTCCTTACATTGGTGATCAGTGGGAAGAATGTCCCTTACATTGGTGATCAGTGAGAAGAATGTTCCTTACATTGGTGATCAGTGGGAAGAATGTTCCTTACATTAGTGATCAGTGGGAAGAATGTCCCTTACATTGGTGATCAGTGGGAAGAATGTTCCTTACATTGGTGATCAGTGGGAAGAATGTTCCTTACATTGGTGATCAGTGAGAAGAATGTTCCTTACATTGGTGATCAGTGGGAAGCTCTACTGGCTCCTCCCCCATGCGGCAGGCAGCTTGTACGTGTGCTCGTTCAAAAGTCGGTTAGGTCACGCCCCCTGCTTCCTCCTCACTGGCTGTGATTGATGGCAGCAGGAGCCAATGGCTCCCTCTGCTGCCTCCATGTCCAATGAGGAAGGAGAGAGCCGCTGCTCTCATGCACAGTGCTGGATCGAGATCGGGGTCAGGTAAGTATTTAGGGTGGGCTGCAGAGAAATCACTTTAAATATAAAATTCAGATACTTTATAGATTCTATAGCGGAAAAAAAATCTCCTAATATAGCAGCGTAAAAAAAAAAAATCAAATCTGGCGAGCGTCTAATTGTGGCCTCCCTCTCTCCCGGCTCTGGTCGCTCTCCGTCGCAGTGTTGCTGTTTTTTTTTTTCCGATGTAACCTAGTTTCGGATCGGCGCTGTCAGTTGAAGGATTACTTGCGCTGAGACCCAGAATTCTCAGGCATTATAGATGCGTTGCAAACAAAACGCCGCGCTCTCCCTCTACCTGCTCTCCAATCTCCAGCCCCGGTTGGCGCTCGGCTCCCGGGATATATTTAGATCGGTGGCGGTAACCTCATTTGACACAATTTTTTTTCCCGGCGATTCAAGACGCTAAGCTGCTGGCGGGTGGAGACGCTGGCATGGTGCACGCTCCGGGTGTAATTCACATGTTCTTCCCCTAAGCTACGACCGATCGCTGGGGATTGGGGGAGGCTTAGAGCTGCGAAAAAAGGTCCTTAACCTAGAACTTTCCTATGTGATGGGGGTTGGGGGGGGGGGTTGGGTGGCTTTGGGGGAGGGGGGGCAAGGGACGCAACCACACACACAGGTCATGAGATTTGTAGGGATTTCCTGCAAACCTCCCTCCATAGGGAATTCAAGAGTGAGAGCGATCGGCGATCGCTCGTCGTAGGATTGTGCTGACCATAGACAGGCAGATGTCTCCTCAGCCCTCCTGATCCCTTAACTACTTCTGGACCCCCTGCCTGCAATTTACTGCAGATGGGCAGCCTGTACAGGTACAGCAACGTACTGGTCCATCACTGCCTGTTTCTGGGTTTAGGAACCCCCCCCCCCCCCCATGTTGACACCGTATGTGATTTTACACAGCAGGAGTCTATCAGCAGGTCCTGGCGCAAACAAATGAAAAAAAAAAACAATTGCAGCCTCACTGTGCCCAAACGCAGCCACTGGGCCCATCAAACGCAGCAACTGTGCCATCAAATGCAGCCACTGTGCCATCAATTGTCACCACTGTGCCCATCAATTATCACCGCTGTGCCATCAATTGTCACCACTGTGCCATGCCATCAAATGCAGCCACTGTGCCATCAATTGTCACCACTGTGCCCATCAATTGTCACCACTGTGCCCATCAATTGTCACCACTGTACCCATCAATTGTCACCACTGTACCCATCAATTGTCACCACTGTACCCATCAATTGTCACCACTGTACCCATCAATTGTCACCACTGTACCCATCAATTGTCACCACTGTACCCATCAATTATCGCCACTGTGCCATCAATTGTCACCACTGTGCCCATCAATTGTCACCACTGTACCCATCAATTGTCACCACTGTACCCATCAATTATCGCCACTGTGCCATCAATTGTTACCACTGTGCCATGCTAAACACACCCACTGTGCCATCAATTGTCGCCACTGTGCCCTGTAACATGCTGACAGATTCTCCCGGGCACATTCATTCCAGGACAATACAGTGTCCCGGAATGAAACTGACACAGCCACCCCTGGGGCCAATCTGATGCCCCCAAAAAAGGCCGCCACATCACCGCTTTACTCCCTGACGGTACTTGTCCTGGCCGGGAATGCCTGGAGGAGCACAATCCCCGCCCCCTGCTTGTGATTGGAGAAATCATAAATCCCGCCTCTTGTGTCCAATCACTGTGCTGTGATTCGTTACAGCACAAGCTGATTTTTGGGAAAGGAGGGTGTCCCTGAATGGTAGTTTGGAAATGTGGTCACCCTAGCCACAGCCCCGGTTTGGATGATGTGTCCGGGTTTCAGACTGCCTGAAACCCGGACACAAGATTCAAAAGCCGGACGAATCTCAGAGAGGTGGCAACCCTATGATGGAGGGGGGGGGGGAGGGAATCAGAGAAGGAAAAATAATAAGCAGGATAAGCCTTAGCTTAGGCCCCATTCACACATCACATTTCCTGATTGTGCGACAAAACGCACGGGAAACGTTTTGCCGCTTATTTCAGAAATGCATGAAAATCTACGTCATGCTTGTGGTGCCATTTATTGTTCTATTGGCACCCCCAAATGAGGTTGGCAGACGCGTGTTTTCTCAAAGAACGATACAAAAGCGCCAAAATATGCATTGAAAAAACGCACGGCGCTCCGCCTATGAATAGGTGCCGGGAGCTGCGATTGGGGCGCCGAAAGAATAGGAATAATTCTGTCTGCTAATCTGCTTGTGTGTATCAGAATTCTATAATGGATTCTTTATACTGAAATAAATAGATACTGCGGGGCAGATTCTCGTAGATCGGGCGCATCTCTGCGGCGGCGTAACTTATCTCATTTACGTTACGCCGCCGCAAGTTTTAAGGGCAAGTGCTTGATTCACAAAGCACTTGCCTGTAAAGTTGCGGCGGTGTAGCGTAAATCCCCCCGGCGCAAGCCCGCCTAATTCAAATGATCCGGGTAGGGGGCGTGGATCATTTAAATTAGGCGCGTTCCCGCGCCGAACGTACTGCGCATGCGCCGTCCCTAAAATTTCCCCGACGTGCATTGCGCTAAATGACGGCGCAAGGACGTCATTGGTTTCGTCGTGAGCGTAAATGGCGTCCATCCCTATTCACGGACGACTTACGCAAACGACGTAAATTTTTAAATTTCGACGCGGGAACGACGGCCATACTTAACATTGGCTGCGCCTCATATAGCAGGGGCAACCTTACGCGTCGCAAATCTAACGTAAACGTCGTATCTTCACTGCGTCGGCCGCGCGTACGTTCGGGAATTTGCGTATTTTGCTAATTTGCATACTTGACAGGGAAAACGACGGAGGCGACACCTAGCGGCGAAACAAAAAATGCAGTTAAGCTCCGACAGCGTAAGAGCCCTTACACCTGTCGGATCTAATGAATATCTATGCGTAACTGATTCTAAGAATCAGGCGCATAGATACGACGGCCCAGATTAGGACTTACGATGGCGCACATGGCGTTGCGCCGTCGTAAGCCCTTTCAGAATCTGGGCCTGTGTACCTAACGAGCATTACAGCATCCAATAGGAATAGTTCTTGCTGGTGACCGGGACTTCATAGGCTATTCACTTATTACAACATTTACATTGATTATTTTTAAAGCTGAACTCCAGGGGAAAAAAAAAATGTATTCAAATATATTCCTTATCCACAAAGGATATAAATCCAATTAATGAGCACCAAATGCCTTTACAAACCCAGATATTACCTTGAAAAAGTATAGGTGACATCATCACTGTGCAGAGAGCAGAGCTGTGGGAGGGGCCCAGCAGGCTCCACCCCTACAGGCTGCTTGCAGAAAACTATAGGAGGGGCGGAGACAAGACCAGTCACCCTGCACAAGGAGAGAGAGCAGATCTGTGCGAGGGGCCCAACAGGCTCCACCCACTACAGAAAACTACAGGAGGGGCGGAGACAAGACCAGTCACCCTGCACAAGGAGAGAGAGCAGAGCTGTGGGAGGGGCCCAACAGGCTCCACCTACTACAGAAAACTACAGGAGGGGGCGGAGACAAGACCAGTCACCCTGCACAAGGAGAGAGAGCAGAGCTGTGGGAGGGGCCCAGCAGGCTCCACCTACTACAGAAACGTACAGGAGGGGGCGGAGACAAGACCAGTCACCCTGCACAAGGAGAGAGAGCAGAGCTGTGGGAGGGGCCCAACAGGCTCCACCTACTACAGAAAACTACAGGAGGGGGCGGAGACAAGACCAGTCACCCTGCACAAGGAGAGAGAGCTAGAGCAGATCTGTGGGAGGGTCCCAGCAGGCTCCACCCCCTACAGGCTGCTTGCAGAAAACAACAAGAAGGGGCGGAGACAAGAGCAGTCGCCCTGCACAAGGAGCGAGAGAGCGAGCTGTGGGAGTGGCCTAGCAGGCTCCACCCACCACAGGCTACCTGAAGAAAACGATATGATGAGCCATGGTGTCTCTTCCGGTATTGGAGAGCACAGATCTGAAGCTGTCTTCTCATTGGTCCCATTATTTTACATTATTTTGAATAAATATTCTATTTTAAATCTAAATATATATATTACGTATATTTTCAATAATGAACGAATGTGACAAGCGCAGAGCTCCAACCAAACTTGCTGCAATCGTATTATCTCCTCATATGATCATAAGCGCCATCTAGTGGCCATAATGCATTATTTTTTCCCTGGTTGAGGTATTTAACCCCTTAACACTCGCGCAGCAAAGAAGCTGCAAACATAAGTCGTGCCCGCAAATGTAAACAGCGTTCAAATTGCAC
The DNA here is from genome assembly GCF_905171775.1 of Rana temporaria. Lineage (NCBI taxonomy): Eukaryota > Metazoa > Chordata > Amphibia > Anura > Ranidae > Rana > Rana temporaria. The sequence continues at coordinate 172,128,940 of NC_053497.1, read as the reverse complement.
AAGTGAGGTATCGCCGCGATCGTCAGAGCGAGAGCAATAATTCTAGCTAAAGGCCTCCTCTATAACTCTAACCTCTTAACTGTTAATATTTTTTTTAAAGCGTTGCCTGTGGAGACTTTTAGGTACCGTAGTTTGTCGCCATTCCACGAGCGTGCGCAATTTTAAAGCGGATCTGGTTACCGGCAACCTGATTGGCTGAAGCGACATTGAGGGCGGGAGAAGATATCGAGGGATTGTGGAGGAAGATGGCTGACCGAGAAAGGCAAGTGCCGGGCGGTGGGGCAATCTGGTGGCATTTTAAGGGGCGACCTGGCGGCAATTGATGGGCACAGTGTCGAAAATGGCATGGCACAGTGGCTGCGCTTGGCATGGCACAGTGGCGACAATTGATGGCACAGTGGCTGCGTTTGGCATGGCACAGTGGCGACAATTGATGGGCACAGTGGCGACAATTGATGGGCACAGTGGCGACAATTGAACGCATGGCACAGTGGCGACAATTGATGGGCACAGTGGCGACAATTGATGGCACAGTGGCTGCGTTGGATGGTGTGGTGACAATTGATGGGCACAGTGGCGACAATTGAACACATGGCACAGTGGCGACAATTGATGGGCACAGTGGCGACAATTGATGGCACAGTGGCTGCGTTGGATGGTATGACACAGTGGCGACAATTGATGGCACAGTGGCTGCGTTGGATGGCATAACACAGTGGCGACAATTTTATGGCACAGTGGCTGCATTTGATGGGCACAGTGGCTGCAATTGACAATTGATAGGCACAGTGGCTGCGTTTGGCATGGCACAGTGGCGACAATGGCATGGCACAGTGGCGACAATTGATGGCACAGTGGCTGCGTTTGGCATGGCACAGTGGCGACAATTGATGGGCACAGTGGCGACAATTGAACGCATGGCACAGTGGCGACAATTGATGGCACAGTGGCTGCGTTGGATGGTGTGGCGACAATTGATGGGCACAGTGGCTGCGTTTGGCATGGCACAGTGGCGACAATTGATGGGCACAGTGGCGACAATTGATGGCACAGTGGCTGCGTTGGATCGTGTGGCGACAATTGATGGGCACAGTGGCTGCGTTTGGCATGGCACAGTGGCGACAATTGATGGGCACAGTGGCGACAATTGATGGGCACAGTGGCGACAATTGATCGCATTGCACAGTGGCGACAATTGATGGGCACAGTGGTGACAATTGATGGGCACAGTGGCTGCGTTGGATGGCATGGCACAGTGGCAACACTTTTATGGCACAGAGGCTGCGTTGGATGGGCACAGTGGCTGCAATTGATGTTTTTGTTTGTTTGTTTGCGCCCCCCCAAAAAAAATTTTAGCACCAGCCGCCACTGGCCGGAATGTACAAATGATATAAAGAAATCAGTGGGCGATTCAACCAATGGAAAAAGGGTTTGTGAGTTGTGGGTGGAGCCGGGCGGCGTTTCATCGCTCTCTTTTGTCTGAGCGGATTATCCGGACGGAATGGTTCTTTTCCTTTTTCGCTGCCTATTGAGCGGCACAAAGTTCCGCGGTTTCCCCCTCTCTGCATTATGTTGCCCGGCTTGGCATACAAAGGATCACGCCCACAGCGCCAGCGCTTGTAAAGTGATCAATAGAGGATTGTGCCGCTCTGGCTCTCCTATTTTTAGAAAACGCTCGGCTGTGAACTCCGATCGCTGGGGGTTTGTGTTTTTTCTGTACAACTTTTGCTAAATATAAAGAAAGTCGCGCATTGCTCCGCTGATTATCGCTTTTTTTTAACCACGTAAAAGAAAAAACGTTTCCTTCATTTTTTTTCTTTTCTTTTTACGTCTCATTCGGCCTCGTTCAGTAACAACGATCGCCGATCCCTCAGTGCCGCCGATCTGGAGCCACGCGGCTCAAATGAGTGTGAGATGGATTTACGGCTGGGCCGCTGCGTTGCCACATTTAAAGGGCCAGATACAAACATTATGGGGAACGTGGGGGAGGGCAGTTCCCAATGTGTGTAATGGCAAGGGGTGGTGGGGTGTGCTGGAGGGTCTATTGTTGCAGATGGGGGGTCCATTGTTGCTTGGGGAGATTCGCTGTTGAGAAAGGGTCTGTTGTTGCTGGCTGCTGGAGGGTCTTTTGTTGCTGCTGGAGGGTCTATTGTTGCTGCTGGAGGGTCTATTGTTGCTGCTGGAGGGTCTATTGTTGCTGGGGGTCAATCGATTGTTACTTGGGGGGTATTTTTTTAGGGGGGGGGTCTATTTTTGCTGGGAAATTTATTGTTTCTGGGGGATCTGTTGTTGCCGGAATCTATTGTTGCAGGTGGGGGATCTATTTTTGCTGGGGTCGATCGATTGTTACTTGGGGGCTATTTTTGCTGGGGACTTTATTTCTGTTGAGAAAGGGTCTGTTGTTGCTGGCTGCTGGAGGGTTTATTGTTGCTGCTGGAGGGTCTATTGTTGCTGCTGGAGGGTCTATTGTTGCTGGGGTCAATCGATTGTTACTTGGGGGGTATTTTTTTTTAAGGGGGGGTCTATTTTTCCTGGGGATTTTTTTGTTTCTGGGGGATCTATTGTTGCCGGGGTCGATTGTTGCAGGTGGGGGGTCTATTGTTGCTGGGGTCAATCGATTGTTACTTGGGAGGAGTATTTTTTTGTGGGGGGCCTATTTTTGCTGGGGGTTTTATAGTGTCTGGAGTATCTATTCTATTGTTGCGGGGGATCTATTGTTGCGGGAGTCAATCGATTGTTACTAGAGGGGTATTTTTTTTAAGGGGGATCTATTTTTGCTGGGGGATTTATTGTTTCTGGAGGATCTATTCTATATATTCCATTGTTGCGGGGATCTATTGTTGCAGGTGGAGGTCTATTGTTGCTGGGGTCAATCGATTGTTACTTGGGAGGAGTATTTTTTTGTGGGGGGCTTAATTTTGCTGGGGGATTTATTGTTCATGGAGGATCTATTCTATTGTGGTGGTTGATCTATTGTTGCAGGTGGGTCTATTGTTGCTAGCTAGGTCTATTGTTGCTGATGGGGGGGGAGAAATTGTTGCTGGGTAAGATCTACTGTTGAGGAAGGAGTCTACTGTTGCTGGCTGATGGAAGCTCTATAGATGCTGGCTTCGATTGTTACTTGGGGGGGGGGGGGAGTATTTTTTGTGGGGGGCCTATTTTTGCTGGGGGTTTTATAGTGTCTGGAGTATCTATTTTATTGTTACGGGGGATCTATTGTTGCAGATGGGGTCTATTGTTGCGGGAGTCAATCGATTGTTACTTGGGGGGTATTTTTTTAAGGGGATGTCTATTTTTCCTGGGGAATTTTTTCTTTCTGGGGGATCTATTGTTGCCGGGGTCGATTGTTGCAGGTGGGGGGTCTATTGTTGCTGGGGTCAATCGATTGTTACTTGGGCGGAGACAAGACCAGTCACCCTGCACAAGGAGCGAGAGAGCAGATCTGTGGGAGGGGCCTAGCAGGCTCCACCCACTACAGGCTGCTTGCAGAAAACAACAAGAAGGGGCGGAGACAAGACCAGTCGCCCTGCACAAGGAGCGAGAGCGCGAGCTGTGGGAGGGGCCCAGCAGGCTCCACCCACCACAGGCTACCTGGAGAAAACGAAATGATGAGCCATGGTGTCTCTTCCGGTATTGGAGAGCACAGATCTGAAGCTGTCTTCTCATTGGTCCCATTATTTTACATTATTTTGAATAAATATTCTATTTTAAATATAAATATATACATATTAAGTATATTTTCAATAATGAACAAATGTGACAAGCGCAGAGCTCCAACCAAACTTGCTGCAATAGTATTCTCTCATATGATCATAAGCGCCATCTAGTGGCCATAATGCATTATTTTTTCCCCTGGTTGAGGTATTTAACCCCTTAACACTCGCGCAGCAAAGAAGCTGCAAACATAAGTCGCGCCCGCAAATGTAAACAGCGTTCAAATTGCACAAGTGAGGTATCGCCGCGATCGTCGGAGCGAGAGCAATAATTCTAGCTAAAGGCCTCCTCTATAACTCTAACCTCTTAACTGTTAATTTTTTAACAGTCCCTTACCTTCCCCTATTTCCCCCCTCTCCTTCCCTTTCCTAGCCCCCCTCTGCCCTCCCTTTCCCTTCTGTCTCCCTCTTCCCTTTCCCTTCCTCTCCGTCCTTTCCCTCCTCTCCTTCCTCCACGGGTGTCCCACTCCTCTTTTATGCTGCTTTTTACTTGATTTCTTACCTATTTTATGCCTCCATTTAGAGATTTCCGCATTACCCCCCCCCCTTGTCCGCCGCCAGGGCTGTCTTAATGAGAGGGCACACCTGGGCACTGCCCAGGGGCCCCAGCTGCATGGGGGGGCCCCTGCCCTTTCCCCAAAGCAGCTGATCCTTGAGCCCGGGCTGCCACTCTACATCCCAGATATCCCCCCAGCACTCTGACCCCTCTACACCCAGATATCCCCCCCAGCACTCTGACCCCTCTACACCCCAGATATCCCCCAGCCCTCTGACCCCTCTACACCCCAGATATCCCTCCAGCACTCTGACCCCTCTACACCCCAGATATCCCCCAGCACTCTGACCCCTCTACACCCCAGATATCCCCCCAGCACTCTGACCCCTCTACATCCCAGATATCCCCCAGCACTCTGACCCCTCTATACCCCAGATATCCCCCCCAGCACTCTGACCCCTCTATACCCCAGATATCCCCCCAGCACTCTGACCCCTCTACATCCCAGATATCCCCTAAGCACTCTGACCCCTCTACACCCCAGATATCCCCCCCAGCACTCTGACCCCTCTACACCCCAGATATCCCCTCCAGCACTCTGACCCCTCTACACCCCAGATATCCCCCCAGCACTCTGACCCCTCTACACCCCAGATATCCCCCCAGCACTCTGACCCCTCTACATCCCAGATATCCCCCCAGCACTCTGACCCCTCTACATCCCAGATATCCCCTCCAGCACTCTGACCCCTCTACACCCCAGATATCCCCCCAGCACTCTGACCCCTCTACACCCCAGATATCCCCCCCAGCACTCTGACCCCTCTACATCCCAGATATCCCTCCAGCACTCTGACCCCTCTACACCCCAGATATCCCCCCAGCACTCTGACCCCTCTACATCCCAGATATCCCCCCAGCACTCTGACCCCTCTACACCCCAGATATCCCCCCAGCACTCTGACCCCTCTACACCCCAGATATCCCCTCCAGCACTCTGACCCCTCTACACCCCAGATATCCCCTCCAGCACTCTGACCCCTCTACACCCCAGATATCCCCTCCAGCACTCTGACCCCTCTACACCCCAGATATCCCCCCAGCACTCTGACCCCTCTACATCCCAGATATCCCCCCAGCACTCTGACCCCTCTACACCCCAGATATCCCCCCAGCACTCTGACCCCTCTACACCCCAGATATCCCCCCAGCACTCTGACCCCTCTACACCCCAGATATCCCCCCAGCACTCTGACCCCTCTACACCCCAGATATCCCCCCAGCACTCTGACCCCTCTACACCCCAGATATCCCCCCAGCACTCTGACCCCTCTACACCCCAGATATCCCCCCAACACGCTGACCCCTCTACATCCCAGATATCCCTCCAGCACTCTGACCCCTCTACACCCCAGATATCCCCCAGCACTCTGACCCCTCTACACCCCAGATATCCCTCCAGCACTCTGACCCCTCTACACCCCAGATATCCCCTCCAGCACTCTGACCCCTCTACATCCCAGATTTCCCTCCAGCACTCTGACCCCTCTACATCCCAGATATCCCCCCCAGCACTCTGACCCCTCTACACCCCAGATACCCCCCCCCAGCACTCTGACCCCTCTACATCCCAGATATCCCTCCAGCACTCTGACCCCTCTACACCCCAGATATCCCTCCAGCACTCTGACCCCTCTACACCCCAGATATCCCCCCAACACTCTGACCCCTCTACACCCCAGATATCCCCCCAGCACTCTGACCCCTCTACACCCCAGATACCCCCCCCAGCACTCTGACCCCTCTACATCCCAGATATCCCCCCAGCACTCTGACCCCTCTACACCCCAGATATCCCCCCAGCACTCTGACCCCTCTACACCCCAGATATCCCCCCAGCACTCTGACCCCTCTACACCCCAGATACCCCCCCCCAGCACTCTGACCCCTCTACACCCCAGATATCCCTCCAGCACTCTGACCCCTCTACATCCCAGATATCCCCCCAGCACTCTGACCCCTCTACACCCCAGATATCCCCCCAGCACTCTGACCCATCTACACCCCAGATATCCCCCCAGCACTCTGACTCCTCTACATCCCAGATATCCCCCCAGCACTCTGACCCCTCTACATCCCAGATATCCCCCAGCACTCTGACCCCTCTACACCCCAGATACCCCCCCCCCCAGCACTCTGACCCCTCTACATCCCAGATATCCCTCCAGCACTCTGACCCCTCTACATCCCAGATATCCCTCCAGCACTCTGACCCCTCTACATCCCAGATATCCCCCCCAGCACTCTGACCCCTCTACATCCCAGATATCCCCCCCAGCACTCTGACCCCTCTACATCCCAGATACCCCCCCAGCACTCTGACCCCTCTACACCCCAGATATCCCCCCAGCACTCTGACCCCTCTACATCCCAGATATCCCTCCAGCACTCTGACCCCTCTACATCCCAGATATCCCCCCAGCACTCTGACCCCTCTACACCCAGATATCCCCCCAGCACTCTGACCCCTCTACACCCCAGATATCCCTCCCAGCACTCTGACCCCTCTACATCCCAGATATCCCCCCAGCACTCTGACCCCTCTACACCCCAGATATTCCCCCAGCACTCTGACCCCTCTACATCCCAGATATCCCCCCAGCACTCTGACCCCTCTACACCCCAGATATCCCCTCCAGCACTCTGACCCCTCTACACCCCAGATATCCCCTCCAGCACTCTGACCCCTCTACACCCCAGATATCCCCCCAGCACTCTGACCCCTCTACACCCCAGATATCCCCCCCAGCACTCTGACCCCTCTACATCCCAGATATCCCCCCAGCACTCTGACCCCTCTACATCCCAGATATCCCTCCAGCACTCTGACCCCTCTACACCCCACATATCCCCCCAGCACTCTGACCCCTCTACATCCCAGATATCCCCCCAGCACTCTGACCCCTCTACACCCCAGATATCCCCCCAGCACTCTGACCCCTCTACACCCCAGATATCCCCTCAGCACTCTGACCCCTCTACACCCCAGATATCCCCCCAGCACTCTGACCCCTCTACACCCCAGATATCCCTCCAGCACTCTGACCCCTCTACACCCCAGATATCCCCCAGCACTCTGACCCCTCTACACCCCAGATATCCCCCCAGCACTCTGACCCCTCTACATCCCAGATATTCCCCCAGCACTCTGACCCCTCTATACCCCAGATATCCCCCCCCAGCACTCTGACCCCTCTATACCCCAGATATCCCCCCCAGCACTCTGACCCCTCTACATCCCAGATATCCCCTCAGCACTCTGACCCCTCTACACCCCAGATATCCCCCCCAGCACTCTGACCCCTCTACACCCCAGATATCCCCTCAGCACTCTGACCCCTCTACACCCCAGATATCCCCCCAGCACTCTGACCCCTCTACACCCCAGATATCCCCCCAGCACTCTGACCCCTCTACATCCCAGATATCCCTCCAGCACTCTGACCCCTATACATCCCAGATATCCCCCCAGCACTCTGACCCCTCTACACCCAGATATCCCCCCAGCACTCTGACCCCTCTACACCCCAGATATCCCTCCCAGCACTCTGACCCCTCTACATCCCAGATATCCCCCCCAGCACTGTGACCCCTCTACACCCCAGATATCCCTCCCAGCACTCTGACCCCTCTACACCCCAGATATCCCCCCAGCACTCTGACCCCTCTACACCCCAGATATTCCCCCAGCACTCTGACCCCTCTACATCCCAGATATCCCCCCAGCACTCTGACCCCTCTACACCCCAGATATCCCCTCCAGCACTCTGACCCCTCTACACCCCAGATATCCCCTCCAGCACTCTGACCCCTCTACACCCCAGATATCCCCCCAGCACTCTGACCCCTCTACACCCCAGATATCCCCCCCAGCACTCTGACCCCTCTACACCCCAGATATCCCCCCAGCACTCTGACCCCTCTACACTCCAGATATCCCCTCCAGCACTCTGACCCCTCTACACCCCAGATATCCCCTCCAGCACTCTGACCCCTCTACACCCCAGATATCCCCTCCAGCACTCCGACCCCTCTACACCCCAGATATCCCTCCAGCACTCTGACCCCTCTACACCCCAGATATCCCCCAGCACTCTGACCCCTCTACATCCCAGATATCCCCCCAGCACTCTGACCCCTCTACACCCCAGATATCCCCCCAGCCTTCTGACCCCTCTACACCCCAGATATCCCCCCAGCACTCTGACCCCTCTACACCCCAGATATCCCCCCAGCACTCTGACCCCTCTACACCCCAGATATCCCCCCCCAGCACTCTGACCCCTCTACATCCCAGATTTCCCTCCAGCACTCTGACCCCTCTACACCCCAGATATCCCCCCCAGCACTCTGACCCCTCTACACCCCAGATATCCCCCCAGCACTCTGACCCCTCTACATCCCAGATTTCCCCCCAGCACTCTGACCCCTCTACACCCCAGATATCCCCCCAGCACTCTGACCCCTCTACACCCCAGATATCCCCCCAGCACTCTGACCCCTCTACACCCCAGATATCCCCCCAGCACTCTGACCCCTCTACACCCCAGATATCCCCCCAACACGCTGACCCCTCTACATCCCAGATATCCCTCCAGCACTCTGACCCCTCTACACCCCAGATATCCCCCAGCACTCTGACCCCTCTACATCCCAGATTTCCCTCCAGCACTCTGACCCCTCTACACCCCAGATATCCCCTCCAGCACTCTGACCCCTCTACATCCCAGATTTCCCTCCAGCACTCTGACCCCTCTACATCCCAGATATCCCCCCAGCACTCTGACCCCTCTACACCCCAGATCCCCCCCCCCCAGCACTCTGACCCCTCTACATCCCAGATATCCCTCCAGCACTCTGACCCCTCTACACCCCAGATATCCCTTCCAGCACTCTGACCCCTCTACACCCCAGATATCCCCCCAACACTCTGACCCCTCTACACCCCAGATATCCCTCCAGCACTCTGACCCCTCTACATCCCAGATATCCCCCCAACACTCTGACCCCTCTACACCCCAGATATCCCCCCAGCACTCTGACCCATCTACACCCCAGATATCCCCCCAGCACTCTGACTCCTCTACATCCCAGATATCCCCCCAGCACTCTGACCCCTCTACACCCCAGATACCCCCCCCCCAGCACTCTGACCCCTCTACATCCCAGATATCCCTCCAGCACTCTGACCCCTCTACATCCCAGATATCCCTCCAGCACTCTGACCCCTCTACATCCCAGATATCCCCCCAGCACTCTGACCCCTCTACATCCCAGATATTCCCCCCAGCACTCTGACCCCTCTACATCCCAGATACCCCCCCAGCACTCTGACCCCTCTACACCCCAGATATCCCCCCAGCACTCTGACCCCTCTACATCCCAGATATCCCTCCAGCACTCTGACCCCTATACATCCCAGATATCCCCCCAGCACTCTGACCCCTCTACACCCAGATATCCCCCCAGCACTCTGACCCCTCTACACCCCAGATATCCCTCCCAGCACTCTGACCCCTCTACATCCCAGATATCCCCCCCAGCACTGTGACCCCTCTACACCCCAGATATCCCTCCCAGCACTCTGACCCCTCTACACCCCAGATATCCCCCCAGCACTCTGACCCCTCTACACCCCAGATATCCCCCAGCACTCTGACCCCTCTACATCCCAGATATCCCCCCAGCACTCTGACCCCTCTACACCCCAGATATCCCCTCCAGCACTCTGACCCCTCTACACCCCAGATATCCCCTCCAGCACTCTGACCCCTCTACACCCCAGATATCCCCCCAGCACTCTGACCCCTCTACACCCCAGATATCCCCCCCAGCACTCTGACCCCTCTACATCCCGGATATCCCCCCAGCACTCTGACCCCTCTACATCCCAGATATCCCTCCAGCACTCTGACCCCTCTACACCCCAGATATCCCCCCAGCACTCTGACCCCTCTACATCCCAGATATCCCCCCAGCACTCTGACCCCTCTACACCCCAGATATCCCCCCAGCACTCTGACCCCTCTACACCCCAGATATCCCTCCAGCACTCTGACCCCTCTACACCCCAGATATCCCCCAGCACTCTGACCCCTCTACATCCCAGATATCCCCCCCAGCACTCTGACCCCTCTACACCCCAGATATCCCCCCAGCCCTCTGACCCCTCTACACCCCAGATATCCCCCCAGCACTCTGACCCCTCTACACCCCAGATATCCCCCCAGCACTCTGACCCCTCTACACCCCAGATATCCCCCCCCAGCACTCTGACCCCTCTACACCCCAGATATCCCTCCAGCACTCTGACCCCTCTACACCCCAGATATCCCCCCCAGCACTCTGACCCCTCTACAACCCAGATATCCCCCCAGCACTCTGACCCCTCTACACCCCAGATATCCCTCCAGCACTCTGACCCCTCTACATCCCAGATTTCCCTCCAGCACTCTGACCCCTCTACACCCCAGATATCCCCCCCAGCACTCTGACCCCTCTACATCCCAGATTTCCCCCCAGCACTCTGACCCCTCTACACCCCAGATATCCCCCCAGCACTCTGACCCCTCTACACCCCAGATATCCCCCCAGCACTCTGACCCCTCTACACCCCAGATATCCCCCCAGCACTCTGACCCCTCTACACCCCAGATATCCCCCCAACACGCTGACCCCTCTACATCCCAGATATCCCTCCAGCACTCTGACCCCTCTACACCCCAGATATCCCCCAGCACTCTGACCCCTCTACACCCCAGATTTCCCTCCAGCACTCTGACCCCTCTACACCCCAGATATCCCCTCCAGCACTCTGACCCCTCTACATCCCAGATTTCCCTCCAGCACTCTGACCCCTCTACATCCCAGATATCCCCCCAGCACTCTGACCCCTCTACACCCCAGATACCCCCCCCCAGCACTCTGACCCCTCTACATCCCAGATATCCCTCCAGCACTCTGACCCCTCTACACCCCAGATATCCCTTCCAGCACTCTGACCCCTCTACACCCCAGATATCCCCCCAACACTCTGACCCCTCTACACCCCAGATATCCCCCCAGCACTCTGACCCATCTACACCCCAGATATCCCCCCAGCACTCTGACTCCTCTACATCCCAGATATCCCCCCAGCACTCTGACCCCTCTACATCCCAGATATCCCCCAGCACTCTGACCCCTCTACACCCCAGATACCCCCCCCCCCCCCAGCACTCTGACCCCTCTACATCCCAGATATCCCTCCAGCACTCTGACCCCTCTACATCCCAGATATCCCTCCAGCACTCTGACCCCTCTACATCCCAGATATCCCCCCCAGCACTCTGACCCCTCTACATCCCAGATACCCCCCCAGCACTCTGACCCGTCTACACCCCAGATACCCCCCCAGCACTCTGACCCCTCTACACCCCAGATATCCCCCCAACACTCTGACCCCTCTACACCCCAGATATCCCCCCAACACTCTGACCCCTCTACACCCCAGATATCCCCCCAACACGCTGACCCCTCTACATCCCAGATATCCCCCCCCAGCACTCTGACCCCTCTACATCCCAGATATCCCCTCCAGCACTCTGACCCCTCTACACCCCAGATATCCCCTCCAGCACTCTGACCCCTCTACACCCCAGATATCCCCTCCAGCACTCTGACCCCTCTACACCCCAGATATCCCCCCAGCACTCTGACCCCTCTACACCCTAGATATCCCCCCAGCACTCTGACCCCTCTACACCCCAGATATCCCCCCAGCACTCTGACCCCTCTACACCCCAGATATCCCCCCAGCACTCTGACCCCTCTACACCCCAGATATCCCCCCAGCACTCTGACCCCTCTACACCCCAGATATCCCCCCAGCACTCTGACCCCTCTACACCCCAGATTTCTCCCCAGCACTCTGACCCCTCTACATCCCAGATATCCCTCCAGCACTCTGACCCCTCTACACCATAGCTATCCCCCAGAACTCTGATCCCTCTACACCCCAGATATCCCCCCAGCACTCTGACCCCTCTACACCCCAGATATCCCCCCAGCACTCTGACCCCTCTACACCCCAGATATCCCCCCAGAACTCTGACCCCTCTACATTCCAGATATCCCTCCAGCACTCTGACCCCTCTACACCATAGCTATCCCCCAGAACTCTGATCCCTCTACACCCCAGATATCCCCCCAGCACTCTGACCCCTCTACACCCCAGATATCCCTCCAGCACTCTGACCCCTCTATACCCCAGATATCCTCCCAGCACTCTGACCCCTCTATACCCCAGATATCCTCCCAGCACTCTGACCCCTCTACACCATAGATATCCCTCCAGCACTCTGACCCCCTCTACATCCCAGATATCCCTCCAGCACTCTGACCCCTCTATACCCCAGATATCCTCCCAGCACTCTGACCCCTCTATACCCCAGATATCCTCCCAGCACTCTGACCCCTCTACACCATAGATATCCCTCCAGCACTCTGACCCCTCTACATCCCAGATATCCCTCCAGCACTCTGACCCCTCTATACCCCAGATATCCTCCCAGCACTCTGACCCCTCTACATCCCAGATATCCCCCCAGCACTCTGACCCCTCTACACCCCAGATATCCCCCCCAGCACTCTGACCCCTCTACACCCCAGATATCCCTCCAGCACTCTGACCCCTCTACATCCCAGATATCCCCCCAACACTCTGACCCCTCTACACCCCAGATATCCCCCCAACACTCTGACCCCTCTACACCCCAGATATCCCTCCAGCACTCTGACCCCTCTACATCCCAGATATCCCCCCAACACTCTGACCCCTCTACACCCCAGATATCCCCCCAGCACTCTGACCCATCTACACCCCAGATATCCCCCCAGCACTCTGACTCCTCTACATCCCAGATATCCCCCCAGCACTCTGACCCCTCTACATCCCAGATATCCCCCAGCACTCTGACCCCTCTACACCCCAGATACCCCCCCCCCCCCAGCACTCTGACCCCTCTACATCCCAGATATCCCTCCAGCACTCTGACCCCTCTACATCCCAGATATCCCTCCAGCACTCTGACCCCTCTACATCCCAGATATCCCCCCCAGCACTCTGACCCCTCTACATCCCAGATACCCCCCCAGCACTCTGACCCGTCTACACCCCAGATACCCCCCCAGCACTCTGACCCCTCTACACCCCAGATATCCCCCCAACACTCTGACCCCTCTACACCCCAGATATCCCCCCAACACTCTGACCCCTCTACACCCCAGATATCCCCCCAACACGCTGACCCCTCTACATCCCAGATATCCCCCCCCCAGCACTCTGACCCCTCTACATCCCAGATATCCCTCCAGCACTCTGACCCCTCTACATCCCAGATATCCCTCCAGCACTCTGACCCGTCTACACCCTAGATATCCCCCCAGCACTCTGACCCCTCTACACCCCAGATATCCCCCCAGCACTCTGACCCCTCTACACCCCAGATATCCCCCCAGCACTCTGACCCCTCTACACCCCAGATATCCCCCCAGCACTCTGACCCCTCTACACCCCAGATATCCCCCCAGCACTCTGACCCCTCTACACCCCAGATTTCTCCCCAGCACTCTGACCCCTCTACATCCCAGATATCCCTCCAGCACTCTGACCCCTCTACACCATAGCTATCCCCCAGAACTCTGATCCCTCTACACCCCAGATATCCCCCCAGCACTCTGACCCCTCTACACCCCAGATATCCCCCCAGCACTCTGACCCCTCTACACCCCAGATATCCCCCCAGAACTCTGACCCCTCTACATTCCAGATATCCCTCCAGCACTCTGACCCCTCTACACCATAGCTATCCCCCAGAACTCTGATCCCTCTACACCCCAGATATCCCCCCAGCACTCTGACCCCTCTACACCCCAGATATCCCTCCCAGCACTCTGACCCCTCTACACCCCAGATATCCCCCCAGCACTCTGACCCCTCTACACCCCAGATATCCCTCCAGCACTCTGACCCCTCTATACCCCAGATATCCTCCCAGCACTCTGACCCCTCTATACCCCAGATATCCTCCCAGCACTCTGACCCCTCTACACCATAGATATCCCTCCAGCACTCTGACCCCCTCTACATCCCAGATATCCCTCCAGCACTCTGACCCCTCTATACCCCAGATATCCTCCCAGCACTCTGACCCCTCTACACCATAGATATCCCCCACCTCCTACTTACTGGATTTCTGTTTACCTGCACTGTCTCCATTGTAGGGCCCCAGAGCATTACTTTGCCCAGGGGCCCGTGATGCTATTAAGACGGCCCTGTCCGCCGCAGGGAGGGCTTATTTTACCTGGTCGGCCTGACGCCACACACGACCACCCAAATAGTGGGTAAGCTCTTTCCCTCTGTATTATCCTTTTCTATTGTATTGTTTGAATTATTATGTTTGTTTAACATTAATTGTATTTGTTTGCTTTATAGATTGGTTCTCTCGAGGAAGCGGTTCTACCGCAAAACTAGTCGAGGCACGGACCGATCTATATGTTTGTGATACCAGATATTGCCCGGGGGTATCCCTGAGATTCTGTTTTTTCTATTTTAATCATGTATTTTTTGTCCAACAATTATATGCAATAAAAGGTATTATTATTTTATATGTATGTCATTTCTTACCAAGTACCGAGATAGTCCATTAATCTTTTGGGGGGAGGGAATGTTAGAGGATCAGCATTAGCCACTGTCCCTTGTCCCCACCCTTTTCGTCTGTATATCAACCTGGATGATGGTACGCTTTTAAGATTAGCTATTCTGTTTATCCGAGGCCATACTCAACGTATTTGCATCCCTGTCTGAACAGTGGCCCAGATTCAAGAAGCACTTGCGCCCGTGCAACCATGAGTTAAACGGCGCAATTGCTTACTTGCTCCGGTGTAACGAGTGCTCCTGATTCAGAGAACTCGTTACACCGACTGCAGCCTAAAATCTGCGCGGCATAAGGCTCTTATGCCTCGCAGATTTTAGGCTGCATTCTTGCGGGGGCCGCTAGGGGGCGCTCCCATTGTGATCAGCGTGTAGTATGCAAATTGCATACTACCACTGATTCACAATCTTGCGCGGGCCCCGCGCAAGCCAGGTACGGAGTTTCTGTACGGCTACTTTAGCACAGGCTGCCCCTGCTATTAGAAAGGGCAGCCTTGCGCTAAAGTAAACCGCCGCTCCCGCGTCGCGACGTTCAAATGTTACGTCGTTTGCGTAAGTGCTTCGTGAATGGCGCTGGACGCCATACACGTTCACTTTGAAGCAAATGACGTCCTTGCGACGTCATTTGCCGCAATGCACGTCGGGAAAGTTTCCCGACGGAGCATGCGATTTACGCTCGGCGCGGGAGTGCGCCTAATTTAAATGATTCCCGCCACCCGGGCGGGATCATTTAACTTGCGCGCGCTTACGCCGGGCAAATTTGCCGGCGCGCCCTCGCAAGTCACGGAGCTACTGCTCCGTGAATCGAGGGCAGCGCAAAATATTTGCGTGGGCGCAGGGCAAAATCGTTGCCCTGCTCCCGCGCAAATCTTATTGAATTTGGGCCAATGTTTATAAACAGGGGGGTAGATTCACGTAGCTGCGCCTTAGCTTACGGCGGCGCAGCGTATCGTATTTATGCTACGCCGCCGTAACTTACAGGAGTTAGTGCAGTATTCACAAAGCACTTGCTCTGTAAGTCGCTGCGGCGTAGCGTAAAAGGGGCCGGCGTAAGCGCGTAATTCAAATGCAGAAGAGGGGCGTGTGTTATGTAAATTTATGATGACCTGACGTGATTGACGTTTTGTACGGACGGCGCATGCGCCGTCCGTGTACATATCTCAGTGTGCATTGCTTCCAAGTACGGCGCAACGACGTATTGGTTTCGACGTGAACGTAAATTACGTCCAGCCCTATTCGCGAACGACTTGCGCAAAAAATTCAAATTTCGAAGCGGGAACGACATCAATACCTAACATTGGCTGCGCCTCCTAATAGCAGGAGCAACGTTACGCCGAAAAAGCCTTAACGCAAACGATGTAAAAAACGAACGCCGGGCGCACGCACGTTTGTGAATCGGCGTAGCTAGGAAATTAGCATATTCTACGCCGACAACAACGGAAGCGCCCCTGGCGGCCAGCGTCAGAATGCACCCTAAGATACGACGGCGTAAGAGATTTATGCCAGTCGTATCTTAGGCTAAAGTCGGCGTATCTTGCTTTCTGAATACAGAAAGCAGATACGCCGGCGCAGCTTTGGAATTACGCAGCGTATCTATGGATACGCCGGCGTAATTGCTCTCTGAATCTACCCCAATGTTACTTTGTATTTCTCTATCTCATGTGTAAACACTGTTTATAAATAATGTTACTTTGTATCTCCTGTCTGAACAATGTTTATAAATAATGTTACTTTGTATCTCCTGTCTGAACAATGTTTATAAATAATGTTACTTTGTATCTCCTGTCTGAACAATGTTTATAAATAATGTTACTTTGTATCTCCTGTCTGAACAATGTTTATAAATAATGTTACTTTGTATCTCCTGTCTGAACAATGTTTATAAATAATGTTACGCTGTATCTCTATCTCCGGTCTTAACAATGTATTTAAATAATGTTACTTTGTATCTCTATATCTCATATCTGAACAATGTTTATAAACAACGTTACTTTGTATCTCTATATCTCCTGTCTGAACAATGTTTATAAACAATGTTACTTTGTATCTCTCTATCTGATGTTTAAGCAATGTTTATAAACACAGATGCTTTGCTTTCAAAACTCCTGAATTCACACAGCAACTCCCAGCTATCCATTTAGCAGCCGGTAATTGTCGGCAGGTGTGAGGGGAGGAGCCACGGCAGGACAGCCTATGAACTTTGAGGAAGACTTTGTAGAAGGATTAGACACGCCCAGCGAACTCCAACCTATCACCCGCCGACACAAGAGGAGGAAATCCCCACATGGGAACTCCTCTCCTGACAAAATGTTTCTATATCTGTCGGTTTGCTCCCCATTTTACAATTTTTCTTCATTTCCCCACATTAATGTCCATGGGGGGGAGGGGCCAGGAGTGAGCCGTTTCTTCTGGTGGACAGGTACCAGGTGCTCACAAGTCTCTGTGGCGCAATCGGTTAGCGCGTTCGGCTGTTAACCGAAAGGTTGGTGGTTCAAGCCCACCCAGGGACGGGTGAACTTTTTTATGTTTTTTTAAAACCTTAGCAAGCACAGAATGCGCTTTGTGAAAGTGGCGTGTCAGAACACTAAGAGAGAACCAAACAGTGGTGGCTGGTCCGCAAAAATTTTGGGGGGCGCCAACAAGCTGAATTTTTCTGAAAAAAAACCCTCAGCAAATGCAGCCACTGGCCACTGTGCCACAAATGTTGCCACTGAGCCCGAAACGCAGCCACTGTGCCCATCAAATGCAGCCACTGTGCCCATCAAATGCAGCCACTGTGCCCATCAAACAAAGCCACTGTGCCCATCAAATGCTGCCACTGGGTCCATCAAACGCAGCCACTGTGTCCATCAAACGCAGCCACTGTGCCCATCAAACGCTGCCACTGTGCCCATCAAACACTGCCACTGTGTCCATCAAATGCTGCCACTGTGCCCTTCAAATGCAGCCACTGTGCCCATCAAACAAAGCCACTGTGTCCATCAAACAAAGCCACTGTGTCCATCAAACAAAGCCACTGTGCCCATCAAACGCAGCCACTGTGCCCATCAAACGCAGCCACTGTGTCCATCAAACGCAGCCACTGTGCCCATCAAACGCAGCCACTGTGCCCATCAAACGCAGCCACTGTGCCCATCAAACGCAGCCACTGTGTCCATCAAACGCAGCCACTGTGCCCATCAAACGCAGCCACTGTGCCCATCAAACAAAGCCACTGTGCCCATCAAACGCAGCCACTGTGCCCATCAAATGCTGCACTGTGCCCAAACGCAGCCCTGTGCCCCAAGTGCTGCCACAGTGCCCCCCGCCTGCCCGACACTTACCTTGTCTCGGGTGGGCAGCGAGTGACGGTGGCAGGTGGCGAGTTGTGTCCGGTGTCCTCCATTTCTTCCCTGACCCCGATGTCTTCTCCCGCCCTCTCCTCCTCTCATCCTCTGCTATCATTGGACGCCTGATAGAAGACTAGTGCCCCATTGTTGATATCAATGAGAAGAATAGTTCCTCATTGATGTCAGTAGGTGGAACAGTGCTCCATTGTTGGCGTCAGTGGGTGAAATAGTGCGCCAAGGGCCAGATAAAGGCAAGCAGAGGGCCACATCTGGGCCCCCGGGCCACAGTTTGGAGACTAGAGGACCAATAGGGAAGCTACAGAGGTAGGAGGGTCAAGTTTGACTTTTATTGGATTGACAGGTGACTTCAGCCATATCACTGGATCCACCAATCACTCTGACGTGCGTTCTTCATGCAGCATTTATGTATTTTTGTTTAACTGGATTTTTAGAAAACATCAACAAAGAACGTCCCTGGGTGGGCTTGAACCACCAACCTTTCGGTTAACAGCCGAACGCGCTAACCGATTGCGCCACAGAGACTTGTGTGCTGCTCATGTCCGTTGATCTTTTGAAAAGGGTAAAGCTCGACCTGATGAAGCTCAGCATTACATAAGTGTAAAGGGGAGATTCCCTTTATTATGGTTTTTCCATGCCCAGGACCCCCCAGGAATACCTGGGGGGTCCACCAGAAGAAATGTCTCAGACCTGGCTTCCCCCCACACCATAGACATCAAAGTGGGGAAGAGAAGAGGAATCGTAAATTGGAAAGCAAACCAACGCTCCCTATAGCAGTGATGGCGAACCTTGGCACCCCGGATGTTTTGGAACTACATTTCCCATGATGCTCCACTACACTGCAGAGTGCATGAGCATC
This sequence comes from Rana temporaria, assembly GCF_905171775.1. Lineage (NCBI taxonomy): Eukaryota > Metazoa > Chordata > Amphibia > Anura > Ranidae > Rana > Rana temporaria. Next base: position 172,109,772 of record NC_053497.1, on the reverse strand, counting down.
ATGGGAAATGTAGTTCCAAAACATCTGGGGTGCCAAGGTTCGCCGTCACTGCCCTATAGCATTTCTTGATGATGTCATCACTGATGCTGTACCGACGCATTTCTGGAGGCCCCTCCCATTTCTGCAGAACACGTTGAGAGTTCAAAGGTTGAACACATTCCCTGGTCATAGGAAGATTTGATTATTTTTGTGCTGAAGGTGTGTCAAATCTTTAAAGAGAACCTGTCGCTATGCAAAATTCGTGTGTGAGAAATTTCCGATCAGCAGTGGCGTTGCTAGAGGGGGGCGGTCCGCAGGTCAGGTGCCACCCGCTACAGGGGTGACACCGTCCCGAGGGTGAGGAAAGCCCTGGCTGACTTTGGAAGTTTTTTTTTTGTTTCAGCTGGAAACCCACCTCGAGCGATCGCAGGTGGAAGTTTATCATTTAGCGGAAGTAGCACTATAGTGTTGTTTTTGTTTTACAAACAAAAGAAGGTGGGGTCTGTCATTTGTTTACACACATAAGAAGGTGGGGATCTGTCATTCATTTATAAACAGAAGAAGGTGGGGGTCTGTGATTTGTTTACAAACAGAAGAAGGTGGGGTCTGTCATTTGTTTACACACATAAGAAGGTGGGGATCTGTCATTCATTTATAAACAGAAGAAGGTGGGGATCTGCCATTTATTTACAAACGTAAAACATGGGATCTGTGAATTTTTTTAGAAACAGAAGAAGATGGGTATCCTTTATTTGTTTACAAACAAAAGAAGGTGGAGATCTGTGATTTGTTTACAAACTTAAAAATGGCGAGGATCTGTGAGTTGTTTATAAATAGAAGATGGCAGGGATCTGTGATTTTTTTTTAGAAACAGAAGAAGGTGGGCATCTGTGATTTGTTTACAAACATAAGAAGGTGGGGTCTGTGATTTGTTTACACACACAAGAAGGTAGAGATCTTTGATTTGTTTACAAACATAAGACGGTGGGGGGTCTGTGATTTATTTGCAAAGAGAAGAAGGTGAGAATCTGTGATTTGTTCACAAACAGAAGGTGGGGATTTGGGATTTGTTTACAAACAGAAGAAGGTAGGGATCTGTCAAACAAACAGAAGAAGGTAGGGGATCTGTCATTTGTTTACAAACATAAGAAGGCAGGGATCTGTCATTTGTTTACAAACAGAAGAAGGCAGGGATCTGTCATTTGTTTACAAACAGAAGAAGGCAGGGATCTGTCATTTGTTTACAAACAGAAGAAGGTGGGGATCTGTCATTTGTTTACAAACAGAAGAAGGTAGGGGATCTGTCATTTGTTTACAAACAGAAGAAGGCAGGGATCTGTCATTTGTTTACAAACAGAAGAAGGCAGGGATCTGTCATTTATTTACAAACAGAAGAAGGCAGGGATCTGTCATTTATTTACAAACAGAAGAAGGCAGGGATCTGTCATTTGTTTACAAACAGAAGAAGGTGGGGATCTGTCATTTGTTTACAAACAGAAGAAGGTGGGGATCTGCCATTTGTTTACAAACAGAAGAAGATGGGGATCTGTCATTTGTTTATAAACAGAAGAAGGCAGGGATATGCGATTTGTTTACAAACAGAAGGTGGGGATCTGTGATTTGTTTACAAACAGAAGAAGGTGGGGATCTGTGATTTGTTTACAAACAGAAGAAGGTAGGCATCTGTCAAACAAACATAAGAAGGCAGGGATCTGTCATTTGTTTACAAACAGAAGAAGGCAGGGATCTGTCATTCGTTTACAAACATAAGGCAGTGATCTGTAATTTGTTTACAAACATAAGAAGGCAGGGATCTGTCATTTGTTTACAAACATAAGAAGGTGTGGATCTGTCATTTGTTTACAAACAGAAGAAGGTGGGGGATCTGTCATTTGTTTACAAACAGAAGAAGGTGGGGGATCTGTCATTTGTTTACAAACAGAAGAAGGTGGGGATCTGTCATTTGTTTACAAACAGAAGGTGTGGATCTGTGATTTGTTTACAAACAGAAGAAGGTAAGGATCTGTCAAAAAAACATAAGAAGGCAGGGATCTGTCATTTGTTTACATACAGAAGAAGGCAGTGATCTGTCATTTGTTTACAAACAGAAGAAGGTGGGGGATCTGTCATTTATTTACAAACAGAGGAAGGTGGGGATCTGTCATTGTGCTTAATATCCTGGCGCATCGACATTCATTGTGATTAATGATGGATCTACATCACCGGGTGACAAGAGTGGTGTTGTTTTTAAATAAAATACTTTTTTATGGTTTTGTGTTTAATTAATTTTTAATGATTATTTTTTGTGAATGAGTAACAGGGGGTTAGATCTCCTCGGAGGGAGGTCTAGTATCGCTTGTTATTCCCCCACAAATAAAGTAAATAAATATTTATAGATTCATTTGTGTCTAATATATCTCTTTGGAGTTCATCTTCAGATCAATAAGGTGGAATGGTCGGTGGAGGACGTGATCTGAGCAGGCAGTACGCGTTGGGCTCATATGAAGACCTCCTAGACGCAGGCCGCCATGACCTGTGACTCAACCCCGCGTCTCCAGTTTTTTTTTTTCCTATTACAGATGGCTGGAAGGAGCGGCCGCCTCGCTTTTAATTTTTTTTCCCATCTCCTGGTCTTCTCCCTCTCCAGCGCGGCTCTGTGATGAAAAATGCAGGGCTGCACAAATTCCGCGCAATTAAAATTTCATAAGCCTTATTCATTACCGGGAAGCGAGGTCCCTGGTCTATTGACGCTGCGTTTTTCTGCCGCCGGAAGCGCCCGTGTTTGCAGAACGTCTCTGAGATGTGTTGGAACAAAAATCTTCGGCGAGCTCGCGCCGTGACAGCTGCGCCCCGGCGTGATGCTTCGGCAGCTTTGATCAAATCTTTCTCCGAGCATTTTCGAGAACCCTGGGAGCCTTTTAAAATGATTTCCAGGGACGCGGTCGGTTTAGTGCGTTTTTTTTTTTTTGGCTTGCTGTGCGCAATGCGGTCTCGGAGGGCCGCTGAACTCTCAGAGGTCAAATGTGACACGAGATTTTTTTTTTTTTAACCGCGTGCCGACCAACCGCTGTCATCATAATGTGGCAGTTTGGCTCCCCTGTGCGAATCGCCGTAGGTGTATGTCGGTCGCTTCAAGAACGATAGGGACGCACGCGCGTGTGGCCGGCGGCCGCAATGTTTGCTGGCCCACCCGCGATCGCTCCACAGATCCCTGTTCTGGCTCTCTGTGGAGCGATCGCGGGTGGGCAGCGAACATCGAGCCCGCTGCGCGACGCCGGAGCCGGTGCGTGTGGCCGGCGGCCGCCATGTTTGCTGGCCACCCGCGATCGCTACACAGATCCCTGTTCTGGCTCTCTGTGGAGCGAACGCGGGTGGGCAGCGAACATCGAGCCCGCTGCGCGACGCCGGTGCGTGTGGCCGGCGGCCGCAATGTTTGCTGGCCACCCGCGATCGCTCCACAGATCCCTGTTCTGGCTCTCTGTGGAACGATCGCGGGTGGGCAGCGAACATCGAGCCCGCTGCGCGACGCCGGAGCCGGTGCGTGTGGCCGGCGGCCGCAATGTTTGCTGGCCACCCGCGATCGCTCCACAGATCCCTGTTCTGGCTCTCTGTGGAGCGATCGCGGGTGGGCAGCGAACATCGAGCCCGCTGCGCGACGCCGGAGCCGGTGCGTGTGGCCAGCAGCCGCGATGTCCACAGCCACCCGCTGTCACTCCTCGAAGAGCCAAAATGGGGATCTGTGGAGCGATCGTGGGTGGCCAGCAAACATGGCGGCCGCCGGCCACACGCACCAGCTCCGTGCGCCCCTATCGTTCTTGAACGACAGATCCCCAACAACAGACAGATCCCCGTTCTTCCAGGGGAGTAGAGAGAGATCTGCTGTTCCTAGTGATCAGGAACAGCGATCTTTCTCCTCCTCCAGTCAGTCCCCTCCCCCCACAGTTAGAAAAACCTCCCAGGGAACACTTAACCCCTTGATCGCCCCCTAGTGTTAACCCCTTCCCTGCCAGTGACATTTATACAGTAACCAGTGGCTGATTTTAGGACTGATCGTTATATACAAGTGTCATTGGTCCCAAAAAAGTGTCCGAAGTGTCTGCCGTAATGTCACAGTCCCGCTAAAAATCGCAGATCGCCGCCGTTACTAGTAAAAAATAAATAAATAATAAAAATTTTATCTTGAGCGGTCTGCACTCCTCCAGACTGACACCCACCCATCAAGGCATTTTGATATTTGAATAACCTCTCCAAAGAGAAAGCCCACTGCTTACATCAGGGCTGAGCATGGGCGTCCGCTCCATAGGGCAAGGGGGGGCAATTGACCCCCCCTGGAAAATCGAGAAGGTGTTGAAGAGTTTTGCGGCCACGGGCTGTCTGAGCAGTCCCGGGTTGGATGTCCCACAGGCACAGCGAGCAGAGTGAAGCTGCCTCCCCTTCAGTGTTTATGTGTACACGGGGGGGGGGGACCTGCTGTGCCTGTGCTGCGCTTATGGCTGATCTGAGGTACTGAATGGGATGGGGAGGGGGGTTTGTGCTGAAGGGGGGGGTCTGTACTGAAGGGCAGTATGTGCTGAAGGGGGGTCTGTGCTTAAAAGGGGTCCATCTGTGCTGAATGGAGGGGTCTGTGCGGAATGGGGGGGGTCTGTGCTGTAGGGGGGTCCATCTGTGCTGAATGGAGGGTCTGTGCGGAATGGTGGGCTCTGTGCTGAAGGGGGTTCCATCTGTGCTGAATGGAGGGGTCTGTGCTGAATGGAGGGGTCTGTGCTGAAGGGGGGGGGGTCTGTGCTGAAGAGGGGGTCCATCTGTGCTGAAGGGGGGGTGTGTTCATTCTTTAGGCTATATTTATATGGGAATGGAGTGAAGCTGAATTATCTCAAGAGCTATTTCACACTGCCAGCTGGCCGCGTTATCGGTAAAGTGGCGCTTTACCATCGTTTTAGCTGCGACTGTGTATTGCGCCCCTCCCTGAAAAAATTTCAGCGGACGCCCATGGGGCTGAGGACTCTTGTACCCACCCGCACAGCACCCTGCAAGCCCCTCCTCTCCCACCAGCCTGCCCACATTGCATAGGGAAACACAGAGACCCAGTCAGGACATTACTGTTAATAAAATAAGGCACGCAATAAAAATAAAAAAGTTTTTTTTTATTTTTATGTATTTGTATTTTTTCTGAAAAAAGAGGAGCAGGGAAGGCAAAATATAAGCAGATTAGACTTCAGCTTTAAAGAGGCTTTTCACTTCCAGGCAGCCGTAAGCTATTAAAACAAAAGATCTGCCGGGTTCTGATTAGACACCAGTGACCTAAGTTTTCACTGCATAGAAATGTTGGTGTGGGTTTTTGCACATCCCGATATTCATAAAGTTAAGGGATGTGATAGTTTTGTATTTCTAAATATATATATATATTTTTTAATTTAAAATATAATAGTTAGACTCAATAAATATAATAAATATACACACATTATATATATATATATATATATATAAACTTAAATGTCAGATAAGCAACAGGATTACATAATTTTTTTTTTTATCAAATATTTTATATATTTTTTTTCCAATTTACAACAAAAACTCAAAACGCACAGAACATTCCCACCAAAGATATATATATATTTTAAATTATAATATAATAGTTAGACTCAATACATATAAATATATTATATTATATATATATATATATATATATATATATATATATATATATATATATATATATATACATATATACACATAAATACATACATACATACATATATACACACACACACACATACATGGTGGGCCATTTATATGGATACACCAAAAACAAAAGTTGGATTCAAACTTTCAAAATGGTCACCACCCATCTTGAAAAGTTTCCCCCCTCACATATACCAATGTGCCACAAACAGGAAGTTAATATCACCAACCATTCCCATGTTTTAAGGTGTATCCATATAAATGGCCCACCCTGTATATATATATATTTATTTATATTAACTTAAATGTCAGATAAGCTACAAGATTACATCACGTATTTTTTTTTTTTTTTTATCAAATATTTTTTTTAGATTTTATTTCCAATTTACAACAACAACTCAAAACGCACAGAACATTCCCACCAAAGATATATATATATATATATATATATATATATATATATATATATACTGTATATATTTTTTTTAATTAAAATATAATAGTTAGACTCAATAAATATAATTAATATACATATAATTATATATAATATTAAAAAAACACACACAAATTTTTTATATATATATATATATATATATATATATATATATATATATATATATATATATATATATATATATATATATATATATCTTAAATGTCAGATAAGCACCAACAAGGTTACATCTTTTTTAATCAAATACTTTTTTTTAGATTTTATTTTCAATTTACAACAAAAAATGAAAAAAAGCACAGAATATATATATATATATATATATATATATATATATATATATATATATATATATTCATTCATACGTACAGGCTGCACGGATATTCCCTGTATTTTCTCCAATACTGTGCCTTCCTGTGATCGTCAGCTCCATCTAGTGGCCAAATGTGGTATCTTTTTCTGGACTACCTAAATTAGAAAATATACCGCATTTTGGCCACTGGATGGAGCTGATGATCACAGAAAGGTCACAGAAAGACATACCGTAATATTAGAGAAAATTCACACAGCCAAGGTGAATGCTTGTGACATTTGTCCAACAAGCTGCAGATTTAAAAAGATTGCCATGGGGTTCCTGCCATGGGGCGTTGCTTTAACAGACAATTGCGCGGTCGTGCGACGTGGCTCCCAAACAAAAATAGAGAGACAATTTTGAAAAAAAAAAAAAAACAATATTTTTTACTTTTTGCTGTAATAAATATCCCCCAAAAATATATATAAAAAAACAACATTTTTCCTCAGTTTAGGCCGATACGTATTCTTCTACCTATTTTTGGTAAAAAATCGCAATAAGCGTTTATCGATTGGTTTGTGCAAAAGTTATAGTGTCTGCAAAATAGGGAATAGTTTTATGGCATTTTTATGAATATTTTTTTTTTCTAGTAATGTCGGCGATCAGTGATTTTTATCGTGACTGCAACAGTATGGCGGACACATCAGACACTTTTGACACTATTTTGGGACCATTGTCATTTTTACAGCGATCAGTGCTATAAAAAATGCACTGATTACTGTGTAAATGACACTGGAAGGAAAGGGGTTAACCACTAGGGGGCGAGGAAGGGGTTAAGTGTGTCCTAGGGAGTGATTCTAACTGGGGGGGGATGGGCTACAAGTGACACGACACTGATCACTTCCCCTGATGGCAGGGAGCAGTAGATCAGTGTCCTGTCACTAGGCAGAACAGGGAGATGCTTACATAGGCGTCTCCCCATTCTGCAGCTCCCGGTCACGGAGCCCGCACGGCGACAAATTCAAAGCAACGTACATTGCTTTGCGCAGCCATGCCATTAAGCCGACGTAAATCTACAGGCGGCGGTCGGCAAGCGGTTAATAGCAAAATATATGTACAGTTTATACTATAAAAAACAATTGCTGTGCGCCGCTAAAGTGTTCGGGTTTGACTTGAAGAAAAGGTGGCAACATCAGTGCCTGGCCAGAAATGCACTTCTGGAAGAATGGTCAAACATTCCCATAGACACACTCCTAAACCTTGTGGACGGCCTTCCCAGAAGAGTTGAAGCTGTTATAGGTGCAAAGGGCGGGGCCAACTCAATATTGAGCCCTACGGACTAAGACTGGGATGCCATTAAAGTTCATGTGCGTGTAAAGGCAGGCGTCCCAATACTTTTGACAATATAGTGTATATGTGGCGGCAGGGTGGGTTTTAACGCCCAGCCGCTGCATATATGGGTCACTGGCTTGCTCTGGGGTCTGCTCATCAGTCCCCTCATAGCTGAGACCTAGCTGCCACCAACAGCTCATGGTCAACTACTCAAGGCCGTCTTAATAGCATCATGGGCCCCTGGGCAAAGTACTGCACTGGGGCCCCTACCAGCTTGCCCCAAATGACACACCTACTACCAGGGCCGCCATCAGGAATTATGGGGCCCCTTACACAGCTTCAGGCATGGGCCGCCTGGAGCAGAAAACCGGGGGGGGGGTACTGCCGCCTCAAATTGAGAACCGGGGGGCTGCTGCGAATTGAAGCGGGGGGGTGCCAACGCTACAAAAAAAAGGGGGTTGACATCCAGGCCGTCCCCTGGGGACCTCCGGGCCCCTTACAGGTGTACTGCTTGTATCCCCCTGATGGCGGCCCTGCACCTACTTTCAAGAAATAAAGTATAAATAGTTCATAGAATGAAACATATAGGCCCAGATCCACGTAGCGCGGCACATTTGTAAGTCCGGCGTAGTGTATCTCAGATACACTACGCCGCCGTAACTTACAGCGCATTTCCCGTATCCACAAAGAATTTGCGCTGTAAGTTACGGAGGCGTAGTGTAAATGTGTCGGCGTAAGGGCGCGCAATTCAAATCACTAAGTTGTGGGCGTGTTTTATGTAAATACGTCTTGACCCCACGTAAATGACGTTTTTTTTGAACGGCGCATGTGCTGTCCGTGGGGGTATCCCAGTGCGCATGCTCAAAATTAACCCGCAACAAGCCAATGCTTTCGACGTGAATGGAATTCTACGCAAAGCCCTATTCGCGAATGTTTTACGCTAACGACGGAAAATTCCACACTGGCCCGACATCCATACTTAACATTGGTTACTCCTCATATAGCAGGGGTAACTTTACGCAGGAAAAAGCCTTGCGGAAACGACGTAAAAAATGCGCCGGCCGTACGTTTGTGGATTGGCGTATCTAGCTAATTTGCATACTTGACGTGGAAATCAACGGAAGCGCCACCTAGCGGCCAGCGTAAATATGCACGTTAGATCCGATGGCGTACTAAGACGTACGTCGGTCGGACCTAGCCCCCATTAAGGCGTATCTTGTTTTGTGGATACAAAACAAAGATACGACAGCGCATCCTAGAAGTTACGCGGCGTATCAATAGATACGCCGACGTAACTTCTTTGTGGATCTGGCCCATATTCATTAGATCCGGAGGGTCTTTCCAGGACACATCCAGCATGATGTATTGTGGGGCCCACCATGTACCTGGGGCCCCTGGGCAGTGCCCAGGAGGGCCCTTGTATTAAGATGGCCCTGCAACTACTGACTCCTGATGATGTCAGCACTGTGCAGCCAATCAAGGTGCAGAAAGATTGGGATCCCCGCCTACTGCCTCCAGGCACCATGGATCATTTGATGTGCCTACTCCGCCTGGTGTAAAAGGGTTAAATAGGAGATCTAAAGAGAAAATAAGTCGCAAGCGTTACATTTATGGCAACCTGACTGCATCCAAGTGATAAAAAAGTGTTGGGTTCATTTGGGCTCTAAATTTGCATAAACCTGGAGAATTGTTCCCACCGCAAAGTCTTTTCATCCCGGAAGCTTCCGGAACAGAAAGAAGACCTTTGCACTTGGAAAGTCTTTGTGGAATGTGAAATATCTCACTGATCGCTGATTTATGGGCGGAGACTCAGGCGCCAGAGTCGCCGTGTCCTCAAGTAACATTTACAGAAAGGAAAAAGCGAAGAATGAAAGGATAATAAACCGGCACTCACCTTCCCGGATGCAGCAGAACAGTCGCTGCAAGTTTTACACGGCGCGCTGCAGGATAAGAGTTATTATAGAAGCACAAATGTGAAGGCATCGATTTGTAAAGGCGCTCTATAGACATGTGTACTGCCGAAAATGTTGTTTTAGTTTCATAAATTCTTCTTTTTTTTTTTCGTTTTTTGTAATTTGTTTTTTGGCGAATTCGTAAATTCATAAATTTGAAAATTCATAAATTTGTAAATTCATAAAGTAGAAAAATTCATAAATTAAATAAATGCCTCAATTTGTAAATTTCTACATTCATAAATTCGAAAAAAAATAATAATTTGGAAATTTGTCAATTCTAAGTTGAAATTCGTAAATTCATAAATTTGAAAATACGTAAAATTTGAAGATTCGTAAATTCAAAATTCGTAAATTTGAAAATTCGTAAGTTTAAAAATTCGTAAGTTTGAAAATTCGTAAATTCTAAGGGGCAGACCCACAAAGAAATTACGCCGGCGTATCTATTGATACGCCGCGTAATTTCAAATTTTGCGCGTCGTATCTTTGTTTTGTATCCTCAAAACAAGATACTACGGCATCTCGGCTAGATCCGACAGGCGTACGTCTTAGTACGCCGTCGGATCTAAGCTGCAGTTTTTCGGCGGCCGCTAGGTGGCGTTTTCGTCAAATTCCACGTCGAGTATGCAAATTAGCTAGTTAAGGCGATCCACGAACGTACGACCGGCCGGCGCATTTTGTTTACGCCGTTTGCGTTCAGATTTTTCCGGCATATAGTTAAAGCTGCTGTTATGAGGCGTACTCAGTGTTAAGTATGGCCAGCGTTCCCGCGTACAATTTAGAATTTTTTACGTCGTTTGCGTAAGTCGTTCGCGAATAGGGATTTGCGTAGAATGACGTCACCGTCGTGAGCATTGGCTTGTTCCCGGTTAATTTCGAGCATGCGCACTGGGATACCCCCACGGACAGCGCATGCGTAGTTAAAAAAAAAACGTTGTTTACGTCGGGTCACAACGTATTAACATAAAACACGCCCCCATTACATCCATTTAAATTCCGCACCATTACGCCGCCAAAGATACACTACGCCGCCGTAACTTACGGCGCAAATTATTTCAGGATTCGAAAAAAAAGAATAAAGTTACGGCGGCGTAGTGTAGCTTAGATACGCTGCGCCAGGCGCAAAGGTACGTGGATCTGCCCCTAAATTCGTAAATTAGAAATTCGGAAATTCATAAATTTGAAAATTCGTAAATGCGTAAATTTGTAAATTCAAAATTTCGTAAATGCGTACATTTGTAAAGTCATAAATTAAAAAATTCATAAATTTGAAAATTCGTAAATGCGTAAATTTGAAAATCCGAAAATAAGAATGAAATTGCAAAAACTCAAAAGAATAACGAACAATAACTACGGTAACTATTAAATTATAGATATCGGAATTTCCTTTAAAATTTGTCTGTTAGTGAACGTAACGAAGTTATAAATTATCCGAAATAACGAATGCCGCATCTAAACAAATGGAATGGAACAAATTAATAATTAATAATAATAAAAAGTTTTTGTTATTATTATGAATTTGTTACGTTCCATTTGTTTAGATACGGCATTCGTTATTTCGGATAATTTGTAACTTCGGATAAATTAGTATTCTTTGCGTTCACTAACGGCCAAATTTGAAGGGAAATTCCCATACCTATAATTTAATAATTATTATTAGTTTGTTAGTTAGTTATCATTTAGACTTTTTGAATTATTGCTCTTATGAATTTTTGGATTTTCAAATTTTCACTATTCACAATTTTAAGAATTTATGAATATTCAAATTTACGAATATTCTCAAAAATTCATGAAACGAGTTTTCGTTAATTCGGATATTTCTGAATGAACAAATTTGTTGAAATTCGCAAAAAAATTATTTGGAATGAAATGAAGTGCACGTCTAGAGCTGTAGCCACTCCTACTAAATGCTTGTAGGCGCAGTGGCAGCTGATGGTATATTTTTTGGGGGGGCGGCAAACATTTAGACTTTCGGATTTTCTAATTTTCGAACTTTCTAATTTACGAATTTACAAAAAAAAAAATTGTATTTACGAATTTGCGAATATTCAAATTTATGAATTAAAAAATATTCATATTTATGAATTTACAAATATAAAAAAAATTATGAATTAAAAAATATTCAAATTTATGAATTTACAAATATTAAAATATTCAAACTTATGAATTTATAAATATTCAAATGTACGAATTTAAAAATATTCAAATTTATGAATTGACAAATATTCGAGATTACAAACAGTCTGAAAAATGTATAAAACGGGTTTTCGTTAATTCGGATATTTCCGAGTTAATGAATTTGTCGAAATTTGTTAAAAAATTAATTGCACATGTTTAGAGCTGCAGCCACTCCTACTGAATACTTGTAGGCCCAGTGGCGGCTGACGGTATATTTTTTTGGGGGATGGCAGACAATGCACCCACAGCAATCCCCCTTAGTTTGGTCGGGTCACCCCCTTCTCCCGGTCGGCCGATCACCAGCCCCACACTTAACACATCTAGGTTGTGGGCTGCACGTCTCCTTGCGTCTCCTCCTCCTTGGCATCATGGTGGCTTCTGCCGTGTGTCTCCTCCCTCCTGCTCCTCCTAAGTGGCCACTAGGATCGCTTCTCCTCTCGGCCGATCGGGTAACGGGTCTGAGGACCCACTTCCTGATTGGCCGGGAGGAGAATTAGGAAGACAATAGCAAACATTAATTCACTATTGTCACGCAACTGGGTGGGCTCGGGGCGCAGTGCTTTTTACATTTTAGAATTGGGTGCCCTGAGATTGTGCAGAATTGTAAAGGGCCGATCCGCCCTATAGGCTCACTAAGCAAGCCGCTTAGGGCCCCACAAAACTGCGGAGGGCCCCCCAAATAACTAGAGTCCCCGCCTGGTGAGAAGTAATTTTCGGCCCCTCACCCCACTTCTCAGCTCGCTGGCTGCATGGGAGAAGAGGTAAGAAGGCAGCCCCCCCTATTGTCATTTCCGACAGCAGAACACCCCCCCCGACCGCTTCTCAACTTTACCGTGACATGTAATTTTGCTTAGGTCCCCAGGGAGGTGGTCAGGATCGGCACTGGGGCACCGTACCTGCATAAAGTATGAGAAACATGATTAAGCCGCGTTCACACGATTGGAATTTCCGATGAAATTTTTCGTCGGAATTCCGATGAAGCGGACTTCCATCAGTCTTGCCTACACACTGTCAGACTAAATTCCGACTGTCCAAAACGCGGTGACGTAAAACACTACGACGAGCAGAGAAAAATTAAGTTCAATGCTTCCGAGCATGCATCGACTTGATTCTGAGCATGCTTGGGTTTTTTTCTCTGACCGAGAAATTTACTATCGTTTTTTTTTCCCCCATCGGAAAAAAAATAAAGCATGTTCTAATTTCTAAACACTGACGGAAAAAAGTCCGATGGGGCTCACACACGATCGGAATTTCCGATGAAAAAAGTCTGTTGGACTTTTTTCATCGGAAATTCCGATCGTGTCCATGCGGGTATTAGAATTTCAATAATGTTTATGTACTATTGGCTAAAAAAAAAGGAAAAAATGGGAAGTCATCAGTTGATCCAGTAGGGGGAGCTCTGCCACAGCACACACAATAGCGTCTGCAAGAACTCAGGATGTCAGCTGGTTCCATAGTGTAGCGGTTATCACGTCTGCTTTACACGCAGAAGGTCCTGGGTTCGAGCCCCAGTGGAACCATTTTATAATTTTTTTGGCCACTTCTGTCTTTTATTTTAGTGGTTTTTCTGTATTTTTGTTTTTCAAAGATGTTTTATATTTTTATACAACAGCTACCTTTGCTGCAATGAAGGTCTTGGCTTTTTGAAAGCAGGACAATCTCTGCCTTGTGACACCCATGACATGCTGGGAGTTGATTTACAGAAGTTAACTGAAAACTGGTGCAAGCTGGGATGAGAATTGGGGCTAAAAAAATAAAAAAAACATACATGCATATATATGTGCTACTGCTAATAATACTTTCCTTTCTTTTAAAACCTAAGAAAAATGCAAAACAAAAATATATATATATATATATATATCCATCTGCAGTGTTAATTTTGGCAGCAAATATCGATTTAGTTTTAGTCTTACGAGTAAAATGGCATTTTAGTTTTAGTCTCATTTTAGTCTTCTGCAAAGGTTTTAGTTTTAGTCGTATTTAGTCGACTAAATCTCCAGTACATTTTAGTCTACTAAAACTCATTTTAGTCGTCTCAAATCCAATAGGTGTGATTAAATTGTAACGCATTAGTTCACATTTCTTCTCTACAATTTCCAAAATCATTATATACTGCTGAAGTTATTATTTATGGTATTGAGGTATGAACATGCACTGCAGACCGGTGTTAATTTTGAAGTCAAATTTCAATTTAGTTTTAGTCTTAGTCTTTTGACTAAAATGGCATTTTAGTTTTAGCCGTATTTCAGTATTTTAGTCATCTTAATTGTTTTAGCTTTAGTCCTATTTTAGTCGACTAAAATAGTATTCATTTAGTCAACTAAAATGTTTTAGTAGATTAAATTAACACTGTCCATCTGTCTCTCTGTCTATCTATCTATAAAAAAAAAAAAATCTATAAAAAAAAAAAAATCTATAAAAAAAATCAATCAAGGATTAATTTTGTTGTCCACAAAAGTAAAAAAGATTATTATAAAAAATGTAGAACATATCATGTGAATTTTTTGATAATAAATTACCGTATTTATCGGCGTATACTGCGCACTTTTTTCCCCCTTAAAATCAGGGGAAAACCAGGGGTGCGCGATATACGCCGATCCTCCTCAGAGACAGCCGATCCTCACTGTCTCTGAGCGCCCCCGACAAAGACCGAGCCGAGAGTACTGCGCACTCGGCTAGGCTCGGCCACGCTCGGCTCCGCCCGCAGCCACGCGAGAAGAGCCGAGAGGAGCCGAACACACTGGAAATCCGGCTCGGCACAGCTCGACCGAGGCGCCAAATTCAATGCTGCAACCCCCGGCAGACGGACGCGACGGACACTGACAAGGCTGGACGGACCGGCAGACGGACGCGACGGACACCGACAAGGCTGGACAGACCCTGCGCAAGGCCGAAGACAGACGTCGGACAAGGCCGTCGGGCAAGACAGCAGACGGACACCGACAAGGCTGGACGGCCCCGCGCAGGGCCGCAGAAGGACGTCGGACAAGGCCGCCGGGAAAGACAACAGACGGACACCGACAAGGCTGGATGGACCCCGCGCAGGGCCGCAGACGGACGCCTGGACAAGGCCGCCGATGGACGCCGACAGCAGATGGACACCGACGAGGCTGAGCATCCAAAATGTAATTTTTTTCCTAAACTTCCCTTCTAAGCCTGGGGTGCGCGTTATACGCCGGGGCGCGCTATACCCCGATAAATACGGTAATTGGTATTGCTGAAACTTGGCTTCATTCTTCTCATGACTGGGCTATTAATATTCTTAGCTATGCTCTCTTTTAGGAAGGCAGGGTAAAACAGAGGGGTGGTGGTGTCTGTCTCTAGGTGAGAAGTGATCTCAAAGCGAGTGTGAAAGAGAACCTACTGTTAGGCAAACATGTTAAATACTTGTTGGATAGGGGGAGGTAAAAAAACTCAAGGCGCCTCTGAAGTATTATGGGTGGAACTGTACATGGGTTTGCGTACTACATAAAAAATTGCAATAAGCGTTTATCGATTGGTTTGCGCAAAATTTATAGCGTTTACAAAATAGAAGATAGTTTTATTGCATTTTTATAAAAAAAAAATTTTTTTACTACTAATGGCGGCGATCAGCGATTTTTTCGTTACTGCGACATTATGGCGGACACATCGGACAGTTTTTGGGACCATTGTCATTTTTACAGCGAAAAATGCAAAAAAAAAATGCATTGTTTACTGTGAAAATGACAATTGCAGTTTGGGAGCTAACCACTAGGGGGCGCTGAAGGGGTTACGTGTGACCTCATATGTGTTTCTAACTGTAGGGGGGCGGGGCTGGACGTGTGACATCATTGATCGTGTTTCCCTATATTAGGGAACACATGATCAATGAAGCTGCCACTGTGAAGAACGGGGGAAGCCGTGTTTACACACACCTCTGACCGTTCTTCAGCTCCGGGGACCGATCGCGGGACTCCGGCGGCGATCGGGTCCCGCGGCCGCCGTCACGGAGCTTTGGACCAGGTCATGGTGCTTATGCATAGAATGGTCAGAAACACCAGTTTTGCTATCCTAAAACCAAAGAAATGCCAAAGCGTCTCAGGACGACCTGTAGGATACAAGCATTCCTTGGTGTTTAACCCTTCCCTTTCTGAAGAGAAGACAATTTGGCACAGGTTCCATAGTGTAGCGGTTATCACGTCTGCTTTACACGCAGAAGGTCCTGGGTTCGACCCCCAGTGGAACCATTTTGTAAATATGAAAATCAGAGTTTGGAACGTGCCTCACACTACTCAAAGGAAAGCAATAGAGGGCTAGATTCAGATAGAATGGTCTATCTTTTCGCCCGGCGTAACGTATCTCAGATACGTTACGGCGCCGTAATTTAGGGCGCAAGTTCTGTATTCAGAAACAACTTGCGCCCTTAGTTACGGCGGCGTAACCTATGTGTGGCGGCGTAAGCCCGCCTAATTCAAATGGGGATGTTGTGGGCGTGATTTATTTTAAATTTCACTTGACCCCGCGTATTTTACGTTTTTTGTGAACGGCGTTCATGAAAAAATCCCAGTGCGCATGCTCGAAATTCCGCCGCAAAGCGTCACTGCTTTCGACGTGAACGTAAATTACGTCCAGCCCTATTCGCGAACGACTTACGCAAACAACGTAAAATTTTCAAAACTCGACGCGGGAAACGACGGCCATACTTAACATAGGATACGCCTCATATAGCAGGGGTAACTATACGCCGAAAAAAGCCTAACGTAAACGACGTAAAAAAATGCGCCGGCCGGACGTTTCTGAATCGGCGTATCTAGCTCATTTGCATATTCCTTGCGTAAATATACCGAAGCGCCACTTAGCGGCCAGCGTAAATATGCAGCCCAAGATACGACGGTGTAAGACACTTACGCCGGTCGGATCTTAGGGAAATCTATACGTAACCTGATTCTATGAATCAGGCGCATAGATACGACCCCGCATACTCAGAGATACGACGGCGTATCTGGAGATACGCCATCGTATCTTCTCTCTGAATCTACCCCAGAGCCTTCAAAGTTGAATGGAACTCAAATGCCGCATACACACTATCGGAAATTCCGACAACAAATGTTTGATGTGAGCTTTTGGTCAGAAATTCCGACCGTGTGTAGGCTCCATCGGAAATTTTCTGTCAGAAATTCCGATCATCCGTATGCAATTCCGACGCACAAAAATCCTACGCATGTTCGGAATCGATTCGACGCATGCTCGGGAATCATTGAACTTAATTTTTCTCGGCTCGTTGTAGTGTTGTACGTCACCGCGTTCTTGACGTTTCGGAATTTTTGACAACATTTGTGTGACCGCGTGTACACAAGACAAGTTCGAGCCAAAATCCAGTCGAAAAAAAATCAGCGGTTTTGTTGTCGGAATTTTCCGATCGCGTGTACGCGGCATAACAGTGAACATTTGCAATATCTTAGGAAACATTTACACATGTTAATTGTTCCTAAGCTGTATCCTGAAAAACTTTTCTTTGGCCTGGAAATGGAAGGAGATAGAGGTTTTGTGTGGGGAGGGGGGTTTGGAGGGTGGAGGATTTGTTCTGGGAAGGGGGATACAGGATTTGTGCGAGGGGGTGAGCGACTGAGCATGCAGATTAGGGCTGGACTTTTTTTTTGGAGGGGAGGGAGTGGGGATTTTTGCTGAAAGGATAAAATCTGGGAGAGAATTGCTTGCTGGGGAAATTTTGGACTCCGCTGACCCCTGCACTATATATTACACACCCCTGAACCCTACTATGCATTACACACTCCTGTCCCCTGCATTCTGTGCGTTACATACTCATGGACCCTGCTCTCTGTGTGCGATGTACTCATAACCACTTCAATACCGGTCATTTTCACCCCCTTCCTGCCCAGGCCAATTTTTAGCTTTCAGAGTTGTCACACTTTGAATGACAATTGTGCGGTCGTGCGACGTTGTACCCAAATTCAATTTTGATAATTTTTTCCCCCACAAATAGAGCTTTCTTTTGGTGGTATTTGATCATCTCTGAGTTTTTTTATTTTTTGCGCTATAAGCAAAAATAGAGCGTCAATTTTGAAAAAAAAAAACCACAATATTTATAATTATTTTCTATAATAAATATCCCAATTAAAAAAAAAAAAAGCTAGGGCTAGATTCAGATAGCCCGCCGTAACTTTGTGAGGCAGGTTTTGTATTCACAAAGAACCTGCGCCCTAAGTTACGGCGGCGTAGCGTAAATCTGCCGGCGTAAGCGCGCCTAATTCAAATTCTGAAGAGGTGGGCGTGTTTTACGTAAATAAAACATGACCCCACGTAAATGACGTTTCTAACGAACGGCACATGCGCCGTCCGTGAACGTATCCCAGTGCGCATGCTCCAAATTAACCCGCAAAAATTCAATGCTTTCTACGTGAACGTAAATTACGCTCAGCCCTATTCGCGAACGACTTACGCAAACGGCGTAATCGACGTAAAATTTGATGCGGTCCCGACGTCCATACTTAACATTGGCTATGCCTCATATAGCAGGCATAACTTTACGCCGGAAAAAGCCTTACGCAAACGACGTAAAAAAATCCGCCGGGCGCACGTACGTTTCTGAATCGGCGTATTTAGCTCATTTGCATATTCTACGCTGAAATCAACGGAAGCACCACCTAGCGGCCAGCGTAAATATGCACCCTAAGATACGACGGCGCAGATTCAGACTTACGAAGGCGTATCTACTGATACGCCCGTCGTAAGTGTTACTGAATCTAGCCCCTATTTTTTTCCTCAGTTTAGGCCGATGCGTATTCTTCTACATATTTTTGGTAATAAAAATCGCAATAAGTGTATATTGATTGGTTTGCGCAAAAGTTATAGCGTCTACAAAATAGGGGATAGTTTTATGGCATTTTTATTATAACGTTTTTTTTACTAGTAATGGCGGCGATCTGCGATTTTTATTGTGACTGCGACATTGCGGCGGACACATTGGACACTTTTGACACTATTTTGGGACCATTGACATTTATAAAGAGATTACTGTATAAACGTCACTGGCAGGGAAGGGGTTAACACTAGGGGGCAACCAAGGGGTTAAATGTGTGTCCTAGGGAGTGATTCTAACTATAGGGGAAGGGGACTGATGAAGGGAGGATGAATCACTATTTTTTGAGCTAAAGTCACCGGTGAAGATATCTGGAATTTGTTGTCACTTTTTTTTGGACTTTATTCACTCTTATTTGGATTTTGTGTTGGTTTCACAACATTTTTTCACTTTTTGGGATTTTCTGCATCATTTGAATCCTTTATATTATATTTTGCGCTGCACTTAACTTTTTTCTATATTTGTATCTTATTGGATTTTGTTAATTTCCTTTCAGTGTTCAGCTTGCATATATTAGGGGAGGGGATTTATAATTAATTACTTATTAATATACAAATTTTTGCGCTGATTGCATCCTTTGTTTTTTCTTTGTTTTTTTCTATGATGAGGGGAGGAGACCGATCAGTGTTCCTATATACAAGGAACATACGATCAGTTCTCCTCTCCCCTGACAGGACATGGATCTGTGTGTTTACACACACAGATCCACGTCCCTGGTCTGTGATGAGCGATCGCGGGTGCTCGGTGGCCGCGCTGTCCGCCGGGGCATGCGCATCGGGTTCCCAGTAATGCCGCTGACGCGCTCCGCCCCGTTGCACGCAGACGCTCTCCACAACTCCGGGAAACCAAGGACGTCATATGACGGCCGCCCGGAGGGACAAAGGGTTCCTACGGCCGTCATATTACAATAGGGCGGTAGGCAAGTGGTTAAATTTGGCACTGACTAAGATGGGGGGAAGGGGGGAAGCAAATCGCACCTGCACCCATATAGACAAAAATGCTTGCACCGGCCGTGGGGGGCAGGACAGCAGGAAGGGGGGGGGGGGCACGCTGCAAAATGTGAAAGGGTCCATAATAAAGAGCCGCTTGAGGTTACCGCTTAGGCACAATTAAGATTTCCAGATGTTCTGTATAACGGGAGAGCTTCACTTTTTGAGCTCAAGTCCACTTTAACCCACCAGGTGGCGACACCACATCGTCCTCTATCTCGCTCTATCTCCCTCTATAAAAGGATAAGAAAGCTACAAGACCAAGACGGGATTCTATTTTTATACCTGTTTTGCATTTCTCATACTTCATATTCCCATGAGAACTTTTAACTGCAAGGCTGCAACATCTGGGGCCCCCGCAAGCTCAAGGACACCCTCTCATTTCTGAACTGCTTTTGAACCGTCACAGAAATAAATGTTCGGAGAAAATAGGAAGCAAAAAGACATAGGCCCAGATTCACAGAGTGTGGGCGCACATTACCCCGCCGTAGCGCAAACGTCGTACGCCACGCCGGCGTAGCGCGGAGAGGCAAGCATTGAATTAAGCAAGCCAGTGCTCCCAACGATGCGCGAGTGTGGCGTAGGATTCGAAGGCGTAGGCCGGCGTAGGTGGAAGTGGGCGTGACCTATGCAAATGAGGCGTGACCCCATGCAAATGATGGGCCGAGCACCAGACAGATACGTATTACGAATTACGCATGCGCCGTGGACGCATCCCACTGCGCATGTTCACAACCACGTCGGAACAACTGCCTAAACTACGCCGGATCACCGTGTACGGCGTGAACGTAACCTACGCCCAGCCAGACACACGTCCAACGTAAAATACGCCGGCTTGTTCCCTGGTGCAGACCTCTGCTGCTGGGTTGCACCTCCTTTATGGGGAATAACTTTACGCCGGACGTACAACTTACGCGCACCTCGCGTAGCCTGCGTTGGGCGCACACAGGTTCGTGAATCGCCGTATTTACCTCATTTGCATGTTTGAATGAGATGCCATCCATAACAGGATATTACCACCTCCATAACAGGATATTACCCCCTCCATAACAGGATATTACCACCTCCATAACAGGATATTACCACCTCCATAACAGGATATTACCCCCTCCATAACAGGATATTACCACCTCCATAACAGGATATTACCCCCTCCATTACAGGATATTACCCCCTCCATTACAGGATATTACCCCCTCCATTACAGGATATTACCCCCTCCATAACAGGATATTACCCCCTCCATAACAGGATATTACCCCCTCCATAACAGGATATTACCCCCTCTATAACAGGATATTACCCCCTCCCATAACAGGATATTACCCCTTCCATAACAGGATATTATCCCCTCCATAACCGGATATTACCCCCTCCATAACCGGATATTACCACCATAACAGACCCCCATAAACACCGGCCAGGGTTATGGGGAAGAGGCCCTTGCCCCCATCAACATGGAAACAAGGTGCTTTGGGGCAGGGGTGCCACAAAGCACCCCCCCCCCCATGTTGAGGGCATGTGACCTGGTATGGTACAGGAGAAGGGGGACCACTCACTTGTCCCCCACTTTCCTGGCCTGTCAGGCTGCATGCTCGGATAAGGGTCTGGTATGGATTTGGGGGGGGGCCCATATTGCCAGCAATGTTTATTTTTTCATTCAGCCATCAGCGGGGTAGTCCATTGACAGCTGATGACCAGTATCCGGCCCGGCTCCTTAACAACCAGCTATTCACTGTGCCCTATTGGGAAAACCTTTGCCCAATCAGGGTTAAGCATGCACTATGAAGAACGCAGTGTGGGCTCAGCAAGCAAACATCCCGCCGAGCGCCCCACTAATTCGGGTGTTCCTCGAACGGGTGAACAGGCGATGTTCGGGCCAAACTTTTGCTCGGCCTGAACTGTTCGTTCGACGCTTCTTGTCAGAAGTGACTCATGCTGATAGCAGAGGAACAAATCAGCAGACAGTGCTCTGGATTGAGACAAATACACACTATAGAGGGATATGCTTTGTTCATATTTCATGTCTGAGGTTTACAACCATTTTAACTGTGCTTGGACTGGCCCTTTAAGATGGTCCCACCATCCCCCATTTCTACCACTACACGGAACCCTCCTGTTCCTCATTCAGCCAGTGAAGAAGGAAGTGATTATTATTATTATTATGCACAATCAGCTCCAGTATCTGAACAGGGAGCATGTCACCAACTGTCACCAACGTACTTCTCCTACAGTCACTGCCGAATGATACAATCCCCCGTTTGTGTGTCACCCTACCATGGGCATCCGCAGAATTATTTTCAGAGGGGGGCGCTTCGGGAACGGCGAAACACAGTCGCATTTTACCCTTTCTTCGACCGCTAGCGGGGGTTAAAAGCGCCCCCCCCACGTTAAAATGTAAAAACACCCCACTGTGTCCCCTGCATCTTTCAATATCTCTTTGTCACTACTGTGTACCCCTCTCCACAACTGTATCTCTGGACCCCTTTACATTACACAGCACCTCTTTTCCTTGACTGAAACACTACATTATATGGACAGTATATTTATTGCAGGTCTAAAAGAGGATTGAGGGACAAATGTATTTGATTCCAGAAGAGGGACAGGCACTCTAAATAAGGGACAACTAGAGGGGAGGGGAGCGCTGCAGTCACCGCTTAAATCTGCCCCAGGGCCAGTTCAGCCCTGCTCCTGGCTCTCCCTGGCAATTTTAGGGCGGCAAACGACCCCCCCTTGCTCTATGGAGCGGACGCCCATGCACCCTACATACATGAGATGTCCCACTTATATCCGGACAAAGTCCATTCAGTAGCAGGTTTTAGAACAGTTGCATTACAATTTCCAATGACCAAAATAATAAATAATAATCATAAAAAAAATATAATAAAAAAATAAAATATAAAACAATAATACTAATGATATAATAAAAGTATAAGAAAATATAAATTAATTATATGAAAAAGTATAATGGAATACAATAAAAAAGGTTGTAATAATAATAATAATTTATTATTATTATTTATCATCATCATTACCATAACCGTTTTGTGTGTCACCCTATGTATATGGGATGTCCTGCTCATACCCGGACAAAGCCCATTCAGTAGCAGGTTTTGTAGAAGTAGAAGTTGCATTATAGTTTTCCAATGACCACAATAATAATAATAATAATAATAATAATAATAATAAATTATTATTATTTCTATTATCATCAATATTATTATTACAATCACCGGTTTGTGTGTGACCCTATGTACATGAGATGTCCCGCTCATATCCTGGCAAAGTCCATTCTGTAGCAGGTTTTACAACAGTTGCATTATACTTTTCAATGATCACAATAAAGAAATAAAAATAATAATAAAAATATAATAACAAATAAAACAATATTAATGATATAATAAAAGTATAATAAAATACAAAGATAAAAAAGTTGTAATAATAATTTATTATTATTATTATCATCAATATTATTATTACAATCACCGGTTTGTGTGTGACCCTATGTACATGAGATGTCCCGCTAATATCCTGGCAAAGACCATTCTGTAGCAGGTTTTACAACAGTTGCATTATACTTTTCAATGATCACAATAAAAGTAATAATAATTATAATAATATAATAATAAAATAAAATATATGATAATGATAATAGTTATAATACAAATATAAATAATTAATATATATATATATATATATATATATATATATATATATATATATATATATATATATATAAATAAAATAAATAAAATACTAATGATACTGTATAATAAAAGTATAATAATAAATACATTGGTTTTATAAAATAACGTAACAAAATACAATTAAAAAAATATATATTTATATATATAATAAAATTAGAGCTTGCAACAGGGTGACACTGTGAAGTCAGTTTACAAGGACCCATTTACTTCTTTGTGGTGAGTTAAATCACATGCATCAATGTGCTTTGTACTGTGTGTTAACATCCGTTGCATAAGAGTCGGTTCACACTCAGGCGGCACGACTTCAGAGGCGATTTGCAAAACGACTTCTGTATAGAAGTCAATGCAGGTCGCCCCGAGCCGCCCCCAAAGTCGTACAGGAACCTATTTCTAAGTCGAAGCGACTATTAGAACGGTTCCATAGCATTCAATGGGACGCGACACGTCAGGCGGCTGAGCCGCCTGTCGTGTCGCCCCAGTGTGAACCGGGTCTAAGGGCAACCTATTAAAAATAAATGGGCTGCCATTCCACCCTAACATGGTAAAAATCATAAATGACCCTTTTTTGGTAATGTAATGCACCACAACACACTGCTGTGCATTGCTGTCTCTGTTGCGACGTATTGCAACAAGGGTGCATTTCCTCCCCTTCATGACCAGGCCATTTTTTGCAAAACGGCACTGTGTTACTTTAACTGACAATTGTGCGGTCGTGCAACACTTTACCCAAATAATGTTTATGTCCTTTTTTTCCCCAACAAATAGATTTGATCTTTGTGTTATTTTTTTTTTGGGAGGGGGGGGGGGCTATAAAAAAAAAAAAGACCGTCAATTTTGTAAAAAAATAAATATATTTTTTACTTTTCTTACATATCCAATTAAAAATGAAAAAAATTGAAATTACGTGTGGTTAATCCCGCCCATCATACCTCATAGGACCCTCCTCCTCCTAGGACCAAGATATAGTCTTACCTTTTCATGAAGTTTTCTGTAATCCAGGCCTGGTGGTGTGCACGGCGATACGTTGGTGGTTAGCGGTGATCCTCTCTGCAGTCCAGCAATCCTAGCTATTGGCAGGTGGACATGGGCGATATGATGCGATACCATGAAGAGCTTACCAACCTGGCCATTGGCAGGCAAGCGGCAATATGGCCAAACGTCCCAGCTATTAGCGAGAGGCCTTGTAAACGCCCGATTGTGCAGTGGGCCGAGCGAACAGCTCCCCAGTCCCAGGTTCTGGTCCGGATCGTGCCATGGTGGTGGTAAAGTACAAAGATATTCGTTTTATATGGCAGCCGTATCTCTGTGTCTCCTTATTTTCTATCATGCTCCAGTGAGTGGCCATGGCGGCTGGAGCGCAGCTCGCCGCTTCAGGAAGTCGCCAGGACCTGTCTGCGCATCTGCAAGCCACGACCGAAGAGTCAGCGCTTGGTTTCGCCAAAATGCTGGCGGCAGTTGCGCATGCGATTGGTCGCCAACGGGTCGCAGTGTTTTTTCCAGCGCAGGCGCGCTGTGGGGCGGTGACATCATTATCGGCGGCAGATTTAAATAGCTGTCAAAGCAGCTCTTCCTTGGGATGACTTGCAGGCTTATGCAGCGGTTTCCCTAGGCACTGGTCTCTGGTTTACAAGGTAAATTGTTTGCTGCATGCTCTCTAGGTGCTGGCTATGTTTGTTATGTGTTCTCACACCTGATGTCACTCCTGTTTCTCATAAGGCTTTAATGGTTCATTTCAGTTTCAAACTGCCTTGCCATGGATATGTCACCGCCCTCTTGTGGCCAACCCTTGCGCTGCAGATAGGATTTAGTTCTTTTCTGCCTGTGATGCTTGGGTTCACTCATTCAGGAGCTATTAACCCTTTCTTTTTCACACAGCACTTCTAGGTCTGAACACCAAAGCATGGCAAAGACCATCCTAGGTCTCAACGTCGTCACTCCTCTTCAAGCTCCAGACGTCATAGATCTCCCTTTAGATCTAGGTACCACAGAGAGGAGCCCAAAACCACCTCTGGGTGACACTCTCACCACCACTCCAGCCGATCTGTGAGGAAAGCCTGCTGGGTATGCGGGGCCCAGGTTCCTAAAGGCAAATCGCTCTGCGAGCAATGTTTTTCTAAAGTCGCAAAAGAGAGGGTGGAGACCAACAAGTGGAAGCCCTGGTCAGAAAGGTGGTCCATGAATCCCTGAGTAAAGCGGATTCTGGTCATACCCACAACCCTGCTGGCAACACTATGTTAGTCCCTATTAGGGATGATCTCGAGGCCCCAGGCCCTTCACAGCCGAGCCATTCCTCAATTGAAGCCTCAGATGGTGGGGTGGAGGTAGATGACCCTGCTGCAGGTTTTGAATTTGCCCCAGTAACACAACTGGTCAAAGCTGTCAAAGAAGCTTTGAGATGAGAAGAGCCAGTGGGGGCACCCTCCAAACAGAGGAAATATTTTAAACGCCTCAAAAAAGAACACCCTAATTTCTCCTTTTTGGGTGAACTCGGCGAAATAATTACCGATGAATGTGACAGTGTTGAAAGGAAGTATTGACTGTTAACAAAGGTGTCAAAAATGTACCCATTTAAAAGCAAGGATGTAAAACACCTGGAGTCGGCTCCTCTAATTGATGCAGCCCTAATGAGGATGGTGAGGCACGTCACACTCCCATTGGAGGATACTGTTTCCTTTAGGGATGGCATGGAGAGGAAAATTGAGACCGACCTCAAGCGGATCTTCATTACAGCGGGTATGAGATGCAAACCAGCTCTAGCTCTCACAGCTCTTTCTAAAGCGATGGAAGTTAGTCTGGGCGGACGACATAGATGCTTCTCTGAGGAGCATCTCAGAAGAACTGGCCAGGAGATCATCTATTCATGGGCTAAGTTTGGCGCTGGCTTTTTTGGGTGAGGCTTCCCTAAACATAATTCACCTGGTGGCACAGATCATGCGGTCATCTGTCACGGCTAAGTGTGCATTGTGGCTGCGCCCATGGGTAGCTGACTCTGCCTTTAAGCAGGCATTGTGCAGGATTCTCTTTTGAAGGTTTGTCCCTCTTTGGGAACAAATTGGACAGTGTCATCACCCGTGCCAAAGGGGGCAAGTTGGGGTTCCTTCCCCAGGATCACTGTCTGCTAAACCAGAAGAGAACACAGCCCGGGCAAGGTTCAGATCGAGCAAGGCATGCTCGCTACTATAGGCCTGGCCATGAGTTCAAGAAGACCTGGAAGAAAAAATGGCCTTCAGGCCAGAAGTTTTCAAAAGGGGCATCTTCCGGTGGACAAGAATCCCCTTGTGGCTCAGGGCGCTGCAATTCCGGTTCCAGCCGACGAAAGGTTTCAAGGGGTCTACTCGCCCCTCTTCATGGTGTTGAAGAAAAATGGCTCCTGGAGGCCAGTTATAGACCTAACCCACTTGAATTATTTTATCAAGAAGAAGTTCAAGATGGAGATACTACTCATGATCAGTCAAGCAATCTAACCAGGCGATTGGCTTGTGTCTATAGACCTGAAAAACACCTACTTCCTTTTTCCGATAGCATCAGAATTCTAGAAATACCTTTGCTTTGCTGTCGATCAAATCCATCTGCAGTTCATCTGTCTCCCCTTCGGGTTTACGACCTTGCCTTGTGTGTTTTCAAAACTCTTGTTGGCTGTCGTGGCTCTGATCAGGACCAGAGGTATCCATCTGTATCACTGTAACAGGAGTCACTTTTGGGCACAGATTGAGCCAGGAAATAAAGAGACATATATTGGATTGTTTTAACATGGACAGTAATCTACCATATATTCTTTAAATTTCTGTAAAGAATATTGTTACCCTACCGGTCAATAATGACTCTTTTCAATGATTAGCCCTGGCTAGTGACACGTTAAATGAGCCTGGCTCTTGAAAGGCCTTCCATTGTGTAAGGCTGTTGAGATGCTAACTAAGACTGCTTCTGTGGATTGAAACCGAGAGTCAGCCTGGCTCCTAGACCTTTCATTATGTGTACTGTTTATGTGTGGAATGTACTTGTCGGAGACGCAACGTCTGGGGGATAATTAACTCGGAATATCATTATGTAAAAGAATGTGATTGAAGCCCCCCATAGTGTGATGAGGGGGGTGGACAGTTTGATTGTTCCTGTGATTTCTGTAACCTAATGTACTGCATATAAGCAAGCTAAGAAACCATTAAAAGTTAGTTCATATTTTGACGCAGTAACAGAGCTTGTCAGTCTCGTTATTGAGGGAATTGTTATGGAATGGTTCGGGCCTGCTGGATGGTTGGAGGGTCGGAAGCTGTCTTGGGTTGATGGAATGGGAGATCGTGAACGGTGTTAACCCCTGACCGTTACAATTGTTGGCTAGCAGTGAGATGATCCCACAGCCTTAAAGGACAGCTACAAGGACTTACTGGAGAACCGTGGCAGACCGGCCAGCAACCATAAGAAGATGTACGTGATCACAGAACTTGTCCAAATGGATGGAGCTGAAAGACCCAACATAACGGAAAGGCCCAGCGTAACAGACAGGACCGCGGAGGAGGAAAGTTTTGATCGGGCTGTTAAACTAAGACTGGCACACTATGGTCCTAACCCTCCACCGGAGATCATAGACCGGGTTTGCTGTGGACGCAAATTGGCTACGGCAAAGAGGCTCTGTAGAGGTCACAGCAGCACTAACTGAAAGGAGAAAGATACATTTAGCTGCTTTTAAGAATTTCATTGAAACTGAAGAGTTTAGATTGATGGGTACCTGGCGGATTTTGAACGGCAATGTGCCCTACACCGGGTGCCCACAGAGGAATGGGTTACCATTTTGTCTGGGAAATTGTCCGGCCGGGCCAGTGAAGCGTTCAGGGCGATCCCAGACAAGGATATTATGAACTATGGACTGGTAAAAGAAGCACTTTTGGCCAGATATGGATATGCCGTCACACCGGAGGCATACCGAGAGACGAGCAAGCAGACTGGAGACTCATATACCGAGTGGGCATGCCGCCTACACCGCACAGCATCCCACTGGGTCGATGGATGCCAAGCAGAATCCGGGGAAGAGGTGCTGCAGGTGCACTTCTTTGACAAACTGTCCCGGGAAGTCAGAGAGTGGGTCCGGGACAGAAACCCTTTCTCCTTGTCTGAAGCAGCTCGCCTGGCGGACGAATACACAGACGCCCGCAAACTGGATAACCCTGTGGTCAGGACCACAGCTCGGGTGGATTATCGATCGGCGGCACCCCCTCCGGCAATTGCCTACAAACCCCAGTCAGACCGTCCTACAGCACCACTTCCAGCGGCAACTTATCCTCAGCAGCCCAGGTTCAACTCCAAGGACTACTCACAGCCCATCAGGTGTTTTGGGTGTAAACAGCTAGGACACAAAAAGCTAGAGACTGTCCATTGAATCCACCCAGGCAGTCACAGTCATGGAGACAGCCAGAAAGGGGGAACCCCCGCACACCCATGCCTGCGGCCCACTGCGTTGAGGAGGAAGAACATTGGGGCGTCCTGCACGAGGCAGATCCAATACAAGCAGCTAACCAGGACAACAGACAGCAACACAGGCAGACTGTCTGGGTAAATGGAAAGGTAGCCAATGAGCTACGTGATACTGGGGCCATGATGACACTGCTACAGAAGAGACTCATCCCAGAGAGCCAGCACACCGGAGACACTGTAGCCGTAAGAGTAGCGGGAGGCACCGTCTTCCGGCTACCCGTTGCCTGGGTTCACCTGGATTGGGGGGTTGGTTCGGGACATGTGAATGTGGGGGTGATGAAGGATTTGCCAGCGGATGTACTACTGGGGAATGATTTGGCCCCCCTTGTTTCTGCTTACGCCCCGCTGAAGCCCACACAGTGACTATCTGTGCCCAGACCCGCGTTGCTGAAACCAACTCGCTTGCTGCTGAGAACCGGGTAAGACTACCTTCCCCGACATGTACCGTAGATCCGGCACAATATCAGTCTAAAATGGGAAGTTGGCCAGTTAGAAATCGGAGATGCAACGACACTACGCCATGTATTATGAGATGTCCCGTGGCTTGAAATGCACAAACAGGCTGAAATTGTTAAAAGATTAAATGGGATTTTCATCCAGGTTGTGCGTTACCTCTCCCAAGAGCATCAGCAACAGGTTTTGGGAGCCATTGATCCCGCTGATGATAGCAAATTATGGGATAGAAGAAGATCCTGTACTGCCGCACTCCTTAAAACAATGTCTTTATTGTATAAAAAAAATCCAAAAAACAACCAACGCGATGCAGTCAAAATGAAGTGAACAACAGGAAAAAGGTTGACTGCATCACTTTGGTTGTTTTTTGGATTTTATTTATACAATAAAGACATTGTTTTAAGGAGTGCGGCAGTCCAGGATTTTCTTCTATCCAATGCACCTGTGCATAGCCAGCACCTTTTGGTTTAGTGAGATGGAAGCACAGCCAAGAGATCAGCAGTTTTTAGTGCGGTATCATTTCTCATTCGATAGCAAATCATGGTCGCTGGAGGTGCTCACAAGGTTGGAGGAGATGTATAGTAGGCGGTCCATCCCCCAAGCTGACATCACATCCGCCCTTTACTCAGGGACAGTGGTGTAGCGTGGGGGGTGCAAGGGGGAACACCGCCCCGGGTGCAAAATTTAGAGGGGCGCTGTTACGAGTATAGGAGAGGAGGGAGTGCCAACAACAGATGGGACATAGGAACATATGCATGATGTCACCACTCCAGGCTTTACCAGTCATTATCAAGCAAGCTCTCCTCTTCCCTACCGCCACAGCTTTATCACACAGTGGATCATGTGACCAGACTGGGACTAGCTAAATATAGGTAAGTCCATGGGTCAGGGGGGCGCAAATTACCTGCTTCGCCCCAGGTGCTGACAACCCACGCTACGCCACTGCCCAGGGGGTCTCCTCCAACCCTGTGAGCACCTCCAGTGGTTGTGATTTGCTATCATCGGCAGGACCGGGACACCTGTGTAGATTTTTTCTTTTTTGCCAGATATGTACTGTGAGTTCTTGTTTGTTTGTTTTTCAAACTTTTTTTATTGAGGTTAAATTGTGGTACAATAAGAGGTTTCAACTACAGTAAAATTAACTTATAA
The DNA here is from genome assembly GCF_905171775.1 of Rana temporaria. NCBI lineage: Eukaryota > Metazoa > Chordata > Amphibia > Anura > Ranidae > Rana > Rana temporaria. The sequence goes on along the minus strand of NC_053497.1, from coordinate 172,079,301 downwards.
AGGTTATTCAGTTATATAATTGAAAAATAGATTGTATCAATATATTTTCTACTTGTCTATCAAGTGTTTTGTACAAATAAATGCCTGTACAATAGTGTAAAGCAGGCATGTCCAAAGTTCCGGCCCGCGTTCCGGTTTTGAATGGCCCGCCTGGTTATTTGGACATATATATCTTTTGTGGCCCCCATTGATCTCCCAGCGCTGGGGCCACAAAGATGTATATGCCTTGGAGGACAGGGAGGAGGCCGAACGAGTGCCGTACACACACACAGGAGAATTTCCTGTGTACGGACGGCCTCTGTAATAGGAAGTCCCGTCTCCGGCACTGCCATTGGACGACTGTTCTGTCCATCATATATGATAAAAAAAAAATATGGAAATATAAATTTGAACTAACATCTCTATTTAATTGTTTGCATTTCTGAACAATACATCTCCATGTGAGAACCGAGTCCCGTTTTTTATTATATAATTGTATAATAAGTGAAAGATTTTTTTCCATCTGGTTAATGGAACTACTTCTTGTTTTATTGATTTATCGGAATTGAGGGAGATTTCCAGTGATAGGCTATGGGCCAAGGAATTGTTACACATATGGTGTGAACCAGTCTCATACGAGGAGATAGACAGTCCTCTGATTTTAGTGAATTGTAACAGTTATGTGACAGTTATGACGTGTGAGATTTATTTGAGAACCTGACATCAATCTTGCAAAATTACTTAATTGATTCCATATTTGTGAGATTTTAAGCTGCCCACTAGATGGCGCTACGGTATTCCCTTTCCACACACATACACACACAGGAGCAGTGGGTAAATCGCATGCAATTCGGACAGGAATCCCACTGCGTTCCTGTTCAACAGTCCCTCTGCTTTCCTATTGAAAACTTACCACACTAAGCAGGAGAACACATTGGGCCAGATTCTCGTAGATCGTCGTATCTTTGTTGCGTGCGTAACGTATCCGATTTACGTTACGCCTCCGCAATTTAGCCGGGCAAGTGCTGTATTCTCAAAGCACTTGCTCCCTAAGTTGTGGCGGCGTAGCGTAAATAGGCCGGCGTAAACCCGCCTAATTCAAATTTGGAACGGGGGGCGTGTTTTATGTAAATAACTTGTGACCCGACGTGATTGACGTTTTTCACAAACGGCGCATGCGCCGTCCGTGTAATATCCCAGTGTGCATTGCTCCAAAGTACGCCGCAAGGACGTATTGGTTTCGACGTGAACGTAAATGACGTCCAGCCCCATTCACGGACTACTTACGCAAATGACGTAAAATATTCAAAATTTGACGCGGGAACGAAGTCCATACTTAACATTGGTACGCCGCATGTACGCCACCATATAGCAGGGGTAACTTTACGCCGGGAAAAGCCTAACGTAAACGGCGTATCTGTACTGAGTGGGCCGGGCGTACGTTCGTGAATTTGCGTATCTAGCTGATTTTCGAAGCGTAAATCAGCGTACACGCCCCTAGCGGCCAGTGTAAATATGCAATTAAGATCCGACGGCGTAAGAGACTTACGCCGGTCGGATCGAACACAAATCTATGCGTAACTGATTCTAAGAATCAGGCGCATAGATACGACGGCACAACTCAGAGATACGACGGCGTATCTCCTTTGTGAATCTGGGCCATTGTGGTCAGTTCTCCAGCTGTGATGGGAACACAGCCTGCTCTCCTCCAATGATCAGACTGTTCCTGAGGCCCCCCCCCCCCCCCCCCCCCCGCTGCACAGCCATACACTGAGAAGCTCAGTGCAACCATCCCCCACACAGGGAACATTTAACCCTTTGATCGCCCCTAATGTTAACCCCTTCCCTGCCAGTGTAATTTGTACAGTGACAGTGCTTTTTTTTTTTTATAGCACTGATCACTGTATTGGTGTCACTGGTCCCCAAAAAGTGTCACTTAGGGTCAGATTTGTCCGCCGCAATGTCGCAGTCCTGCTAAAAACTGCTGATCGCCGCCATTACTAGAAAAAATAATAAAATCACAGTGGCATCAGAGCACGTAAAAAAAAAAAAAAAAACACGTAGAAGTACATGATTTTATAGTGGGGTATGAAGTGGGGGCCTCAGGGGGGGTTTAGCGACATCCTGTTTTTAGTAGAAAGCACTAAAGTGACCTTTGTGCGTCGTGTACAGGGACGCGGCGGAGAAGCCGTTAACAAAGTGGCACCCAGTGTAAACAAGCTGAGCTGGGACCAGACTGGCAACAGCTGATAAGAAAAGGTTAATACCGGGCCAACCAATCAGGGGGAAGCCAGCAGGAAAGGCAACGTTTTACTGGCTTCCTGAGCAGAAGGAGCATCAGCATCGCGGCTCAGATCCAGCTGTTGCTAGGCGGAGCGCCCCGACCGCGCTGTTATACGACTTCCTCCCCAACTTCATAACAAACAACTGTGCCTGCGTTTCATAAGGAAGGCTCATGGGGCCCATCAGATCCGAATGTAAACAAAACCCGATGTATTTCTGTTTGAAAAAATAGTCAATGCTTTTGTACAACGGATGCAGGGCCGCCATCAGGGGGGTACAGGCAGTAGACCTGTAAGGGGCCCGGAGGTCCCCAGGGCCCCGGATGGCAACCCCCCTTTTTTTTATTTATTTTTTTTGTTTTTATTAAAGGGTCCGGAGGTCCCCAGATGGCAACCCTCCCTTTTTTCTTTTATAATTTATTTTTTATGTATTTTTTTTATTAAAGGGCCCAGAGGTCCCCAGGGCCCCGGATGGCAACCCTCCCCCTTTTTATATATATTTTTATTATTTATTTATTTTTTATTAAAAGGGCCCGGAGGTCCCCAGATGGCAACCCCCCTTTTTTTGTAAGGGGCCTGGAGGTCCCCAGATGGCAACCCCCCTTTTTTTTTATTTATTATTTATTAAAAAAATGTATTATTTTTTTATGTATTTTTTTTATTTATTTTTAGTTTTTATTAAAGGGCCCGGAGGTCCCCAGGGCCCCGGAAGGCAACCCTCCCCCCTTTTTTCTTTTATAATTTTTTTTATGTATTTTTTTTATTTTTATTTTTTTAAAGGGCCCAGAGGTCCCCAGGGCCCCCGGATGGCAACCCCACTTTAAAAAAAAAATATATATATATATAAAACATTTATTTTTTATAAAACATTTTTGTTTAATTTTTTTTTTTTCACAAAGTCTTTATTGGGTGAATAATAAAGCATAATACATTGTATATTAACAGAAGCATAATAACAGTGAAGGATTGTATACATAAAAAAAAAAAAAGGAACAATCATAAAGAGGTTGCAAATAATAAGTTTCATATTTCATAAGTTTCATAAGTTTTTTTGTGTTTATTAAAGGGCCCAGAGGTCCCCAGGGCCCCGGATGGCAACCCCCCTTTGTTTTTTTATTATAAAAGGGCCCAGAGGTCCCCAGGGCCCCCCTCAATTCATGCCTTCCCCAGTTCTCAATTTGCGGCGGCCCCCCGCTTCTCAATTTGAGGCGGCAGCACCCCCCCCCCGGTTCTCTGCTCCAGGGTGCCCATGAATGGATGCAAGAATATGTGCAGCCCCCTTCATGAGATCTCGTCCACCCCCCTCCCCACCATTTTTTTTACATACAGTATCTCACCCATAGGGTTTGCCGGGTGTGCCCAGGCACAGATTCCCCCTACTGCCCTGGCTCCCCCCTCCTCCTTCCCTCTTCAGCACTGCCTGCTTTCCCCCCCTCTCCTGCTATCTGTTGCTGGGGGGATGTTTTAGGATGAGTGAGGGAAGGGGCAGGTAAATATGTACTTATCAGCCCCTTCCCTTTCTGAATGAACATCATGAGTGATCGGTAGTGCGTGTTTGAGCTTTGGGGGTGCACACCCTAATGCAGTGGTTCTCAACCTTGCTAGTGCCGTGACCCCTTGATAAAATTTCCCAAGTTGTGGGGACCCCCAACAGTAAAATTATTTTTGTAGCGTGGGTTGTAAGCGCCCAAGGCAAGACAAGTCATTTGCGCCCCTAACCCGCGGATATTTAGCGCTCCCTGAGTCCCTTCCCTACTGTATTAAAACCCCTTATGGTACAATTTTGGATGTACCACTCTCTCTTTGTTCTACTTTCTTTCCCTTTTATCTCTCTCTATCCCAATTTATTTTCTTTGCCTTCATCCCTCTCTTGCCATCTTTCTTGTTCTTTCTCTATTCTTTTTATATAGTGCTGACAATTTATGAAGCACTTACCAAATACAAGTATATTGTACATTCACATCAGACCCGGACTAGCATGCAACAAAAAAACGGATGAACACTCGTCCGAAAATCTGATCGTGTGTACGAGGCTTAGGAGTTAAAGTGGAGGTTCACCCGGAAAAATGACAATTTTTAACATTAGATTGATGCTCATTTTGTCTAGGGGAATCGGGTGTTTTTTTTAAATCGAAGCCGTACTTACCGTTTTAGAGATGCATCTTCTCCGCCGCTTCCGGGTATGGGCTGCGGGACTGGGCGTTCCTTCTTGATTGACAGGCTTCCGACGGTCGCATCCATCGCGTCACGATTTTCCGAAAGTAGCCGAACGTCGGTGCGCAGGCGCCGTATAGAGCCGCACCGACGTTCGGCTTCTTTCGGCTACTCGTGACGCGATGTATGCGACCGTCGGAAGCCTGTCAATCAAATAGGAACGCCCGCTCCCGAAGACCCATACCCGAAAGCGGCGGAGAAGATCGCTCTTTAAAACGGTAAGTACTGCTTAGTTTTTACAAAAACTACCCGATTCCCCTTGACAAAATGAGCATCAATCTAATCTTAAATTTTTTTTTAGGGTGAACTCCCGCTTTAAACAACAGCTCATACAATGTGGTAAAATACTGCATGCGGTAACAATTGTGCAAGTGTTCAATTCATTAAGACTTTTGCGTTAAATACATAATGCAGTTTTTGTTTGATTTTAGCGGTAATTACCGCATTGAGCAGGTTGCTAAGGAGTGGGCTGGGAAGCCAGCCACCGCGTCCTTAACAACAGGTGACTCATGAATGTAAAATAAAAAGCCGACAATTAAAAATGTTGAAAAAAAAAAAAGAGTGGGGCCTGCCACCCAATGCGTATCAGACCCTTGGGGTCTGGTATGAATTTTAAGGGGAACCCCACCCCCCCAAAAAACGACGTGGGTTAGAAGGCAAACAGGAAGGTTCTCATTCACACACACCCCCCTTCCCTGCCCCCAATGCATAGCAGACCTTTAGGGTCTGGTAAGAATTTTAAGGGGAACCCCACCCCCCCAAAAAACGACGTGTGTTAGAAGGCAAACAGGAAGGTTCTCATTCACCCCCCCCCCCAATGCATAGCAGGCCTTTGGGGTCTGGTATGAATTTTAAGGTGAACCCCAGGCCAAAAAAAAAAAAACGGCGTAGGGTCTCCCCCCAAAATCTATACCAGACCCTTATCCGAGCATGCACCCTGGCAGGTCAGGAAAGGGGGGAACCCCACGCCAAAATAAAAAAAGATGGCATAGGGTTCACTCAAAGTACCATCTGAGAATCTGGTTGACCTCCACAAATGTTGAGCAGGCCATCAGGAAGGTTCCATAGTGTAGCGGTTATCACGTCTGCTTTACACGCAGAAGGTCCTGGGTTCAAGCCCCAGTGGAACCAGTATCTTTTTGGAAACCCCATTTTTATTTTTATTGACTACTCTATTTATTTACAAAGTCCAAGAAAACAACATTCCTGACACCAACATGGCAGCATATATAGGATATAGCTCCGCCCCTATATCCACCTACAGGACCGGTTTAGCTCTATAATTAGATCTACAAGTCTGACTGAGAGCTACCTCCCCCACCCCCCCCCCTCCAATGCATAGCAGACCATTGGGGCCTGGTATGAATTTTAAGGGGAACCCCACGCCAAAAAAAAAAAAAAAAAGTGTGGGGTCCCCCCCAAAATCTATACCAGACCCTTATCCGAGCATGCACCCTGGCAAGAGGGGGGGGTGAGAGAGTGCCCCCCTCATGAACCATACCAGGTCATATGCCCTCAACATGTGTGGGGGGGGTTGGATGCTTTGGGGCAGAGGGGTAAATGAGTAATATTCAGGGCAGCCATCACAAATTGATGGGGATGCATGGGTTTGCATGGGGTTTTATAGGCAAGCTATGTATATGTATCATTAGCATAATGTTATCTAGGTATTAGTAGTTTCTGATTGGTTATGCCCATGTAAGGTGAACTTCCTCCAAGATCTCATCTCATCATCAGATAGGGTGCAGTCCTGGGCGGAGGCGCCATCTTTTAGTTACCTTCTTCTCTCGATGGGAGGCGGTGAGGTGAGGGCAGGATAGTCTTCTCTGAAGAGATGGGTTTTCAGGCAGTGGCGGTGCGGACTGGCGCACGGGCGCTGCCTTCTCTCACCTCTCTCTCACCATTGATAGATTCATGCATTTCTGCCACCCCCTAATCAGGTGTCCGGCCCCTTTTCGGGTGCCGGGCATCTGAATTACAGCGGCGTTTGTTTGTTTTTTGGAAGCGCCTGATTAAAGCCGTAGGCTTTAATAGGCGTCCAAAATGGTTAAGAGCAGGTGCTATGCTGGGCGTTTGCTGTTCACTCAGCGTTGTGTTAGGAAAGCGCATAAATTGCTTTCCTAACACTGACCCGCCTCTCAGTCAGTTGCTCGGGTCTGTTACCTGTCACCTGATTGGCTGAAACAACAGGCGCTGTGATTGGATGCCTGATAGAGAGGACGGGAGAGGACATTGAGGAGCGTGGACGTGGAGGGTGCGACCGTGACCCGATACGAGACAGGTAAGTCCCGGGTGATGCACACTGGCAGCATTTGATGGGGCACAGTAGCGGCAATTGATGGGCACACTGGCAGCAATTGATGGGCACACTGGCAGTAATTGATGGGGCACAGTGGCAGCATTTGATGGGCACACTGGCAGCATTTGATGGGCACACTGGCAGCATTTGATGGGCACAGTAGCGACAATTGATGGGCACACTGGCAGCAATTGGTGGGGCACAGTGGCAGCAATTGGTGGGGCACAGTGGCAGCAAATGATGGGCACAGTGGCAGCGTTTGATGGGCACAGTGGCTGCGTTTGATGGCTGCGTTTGATGGGCACAGTGGCTGCGTTTGATGGGCACAGTGGCTGCGTTTGATGGCTGCGTTTGATGGGCACAGTGGCTGCGTTTGATGGGAACAGTGGCTGCGTTTGATGGCACAGTGGCTGCGTTTGATGGGCACAGTGGCTGCGTTTGATGGCTGCGTTTGATGGGCACAGTGGCTGTATTTAATAGCACAGTGGCTTTGTTTGATGGGTTGTTTTTTATAACTATACCTTTTGAAATCCAATAAAAAATGATTTACAAAAAAAAACACTTGGAGAATGCGGGCATCGATCCCGCTACCTCTCACATGCTAAGCGAGCGCTCTACCATTTGAGCTAATCCCCCTGACTGTCAGAACAGAAAAGTTTGTAGGGAACCAACAAACCAACAGGGGGCAGTGTGCTAAATCTGAGAAGGTTTTAGTCCTGAGAACACAAGGGTCTGGGTGAAAATGCCATAGAATATATTGTGTTAAGCTAAGATTTTTTTTGAAAAAAATACATAATTATGCTCATGATGGTTGACCCATCACTTTTTAAAAAGTCTGGTTAAAAAGAGTACAAGAAGGTTCCATAGTGTAGCGGTTATCACGTCTGCTTTACACGCAGAAGGTCCTGGGTTCGAGCCCCAGTGGAACCAGTAGCTTTTTTGAAACCACATTTTATTTTTATTGCTACCTTTAAGTGTAGCAATACAGTTACATTTAATGAAGGTACAACATTTAGAGCCCATTCACACAGGTCCGACTTTGGATCCGACTTCAAGTCGCGCTGCATGAAGAAATCAATATAAGTGTATGGAGCCGTCTTATTGCACACTACTGCAGTCACTCCGACTTGAAAAAAGGTTCCTGTACTTATACTTCAATCCGACTTCTAGGCGACTTGTACCCATTGATTTCAATGGAAGTCGCCTCCAAGTCGGATCCCCGTTCATAGTGAGGCAACTTTACAGGCAAAGGCAAACCCCTCCCTCCCACAGGGGAACTCCACGCCAAATTTTAACCACTTGCCGCCCCCCTTATGCAAAAAGACGTCGGCAAAGTGGTTTCAATATTCTGAGTGGACGTCATATGATGTCCTCAGGATATTGAGCCGCTGCGCGCCCCCGCACTGATCATTGTTGCAGGGTGTCAGTCTGACACCCCGCAACACCGATATAGGTAAAGAGTCTCCGACGGAGACTCTTTACCACGTGATCAGCCGTGTCCAATCATGGCTGATCACGATGTAAACAGGAAAAGCCTCATGTCTCGTGTCACATACATTAGTTCCACCTATCAGTGCCCATCTATGCCCATCCATGCTGCCTATCAGTGTCCATCCATGCTGCCTATCCGTGCCGCCTATCCAAGCCCATCCGTGCCGTCTATCCGAGCCCATCTGTGCCGTCTATCCGAGCCCATCCGTGCCGCCTATCCGAGCCCATCCGTGCCGCCTATCCGAGCCCATCCGTGCCGCCTATCCGAGCCAATCCATGCCGCCTATCCGTGCCCATCCATGCTGCCTATCCGTGCCCATCCATGCCGCCTATCAGTGCCGCATATTAGTGCCCATCAATGCCACCACATCGGTGCCCATCAGTGCTGCCTTATCAGTGCCCGTCAGTGCAGTACCATCAGTGCCTATCCGTGAAGGAGAAAACGTACTTATTTACAATGTTTTATAACTGAAACAAAAAAAATACATTTTTTTTTTAAATTTTCAGTCATTTTTTTTATTTTTTGGGCAGAAAATTAAAATCCCAGAGGTGATCAAATACCACCAAAATAAAGCTCTATTTATGGGTACAAAATTACAGCGCAATTGTAATTCAAAGTGCAACAGCGCTGAAAGCTAAAAATTGGTCTGGGCGGGAAGGTGTATAAGTGCCCTGTATGGAAGTGGTTAAATAAAAAAAAAACGGCATGGGTTCCCCCTCCAAGAGCATACCAGGCTCTTGGGTCTGGTATGGATTTCTGGTACAATATTTTTTATTAAAGTATTTTAGACAAATCGACAAATTCCCACGCAGGGGATGCAAAAACAAAGGTATACATAAAGCACATAGTAGAAAACATACTATTAAAGGAACTAATCACAAGTTACCACCGTCACCCCAGCCGGGGCCGGGGGGCAGTGCGGGTCTGGTATGGATTTCAAAGGGAAACCCCTACGCCAAAAAAACGGCATGGGGTCCCCCCAAAATCCATACCATATCCTTATCCGATTACGAAGCCCGGCCAGCCCGGAAAGGGGGTGGGGGCGAGCGAGCACCCGCTCCTGAACCGTACCAGGCCGCATAGGGGGGTGGGTGCTTTGGGGCAGGGCCCCCCCACCCCAAAGCACCTTGTCCCCATGTTGATGGGGACACCTTGTCCCCCCCTCCAAGGCAACTGAAGTCTGTCAATAGCTACAAAAGAGGTACCTTTAGGATCTCGATTGTGTACTTTCAGATAGTGTCTAGAGATGGGGTGTCCCTTGAACCCTCTCCTGATATTTCCAACATGTTCGCTCAGTCTGACCTGTAGTGGGCGAACAGTACGACCTACGTACTGAAGCCCACAAGGACAGGTCAGGAGGTAAATGACAAGAGGTACGCTGAGAGGTGAACTGAGTGATCTTCCCATCCCTAATATTGTTGATGGAACAAATAGCACACTTTTTACACCTATAATAGCCAGCCATATTTTGAAAGAACATGGGCTTATTGGTGGGAGGATCGCATAAACTGAGAGAAATAAGCGATTTAATAGAATTTACCCCCTTGAAGACCACCTGAGGTTTATCAGGAAGAGTGGATCCTAGGATCCAGTCATTTTTGACAATGTGCCAATGTTTACGTAACAATTTTTTTATCTGGAAATGCTGAAGGGAATACCCTGTGTGACAGGAAGTCAGGTAAATCTGTGGGTGTTGTCACAGACGGGACATACATTTCTGCCTGGTTTAGACAATACACCAATTGTTATTAGGCGTCGGCTGCAGAAATAGCCAGAGAAAGGTTTAGAGCGTTGGAAGACTTCAGCTGTTCAGAATGAGGCAAGTAAGGCCTCTATAAGTAGTCCAGAGGATTACCACTAATGGGCTGCATCCTGAGGCTTTCTGAGTGAAGGAGAGCAGTAGCTGGAAGTCTTCTGAGGAGGTGATTGATTTTTCTGTGTGATAAAAATCAAAAGACTATTGTTTTTCTGCCGTAAGACCAGCAGTGTCTGCCCAGCACTAGGCTGTGCCAGACTCCATAGATAGGTTCCTGTGTGGTGAATATAGACGCCCCAAGTGGCCAGGGTTTATTTTATGTTTGATTTTGTTTATGCTGTTTGGATGCTTGCACTTGTTTCCAGCAAGATGGAAGAATAAACCCAAATCTTTGTTTTGAACCGTCTTCGACTGCCTTTCTGTATAAATTTAGTGTGTAGTGAACCCATCCAAGGGGTCACACACCCCGCTACCGAGCTAACCCCTTACACCTGTGACAATGGACACGAAAAGTACACATTTTTGAAATTTTTATCGTGTCCCTCTACCAGGGGTTCACGGTCCATAAGTTAAGGGGCACCCTGATGGGCACATTTTATGTTAAAAAAAAAAAAAATGTAACATTACATTCAGCCGAGTTGTCCTAATGACAATCGGATGTTTTTTTTTTTTTTCCCCCGTACATACCGTATTTTCACCACCGCTTCCGGGTATGTCTTCTGCGGGACTGGGCATGCCTATCTGATTGACAGGCTTCTGACCGTCGCATACAGCGTATCACGAGATGCTGAAAGAAGCCGAACGTCGGTGCGGCTCTATACGGCGCCTGCGCACCGACGTTCGGCTTCTTTCGGCAACTCGTGACGCGTAGTATGCGACGGTCGGAAGCCTGTCAATCAGATAGGAACGCCCAGTCCCGCAGAAGACATACCCGGAAGCGGCTGTAAAAATACGGTATGTACGGGAAAAAAAAAAAAAAAAAAAAACAGCCGATGGTCATTAGGACAACTGGGCTGAATGTAATGTTAAAAATGTATTTTTTGGGTGAACCTCCACTTTAACATAAAATTTGCAGAGTGCCCCTTAACATACAATATGCCCATCTACACATTAAAAATAAACCCATCAGCGTGCCCCTTAACATAAAATTTGCCCAGAGTGTCCCTTAATAACATAAAATGTGCCCATACCTAGAATGCAGGGGCGGATGCTGCAAGATAAGGAGCCGGGAACGAGTAGCGGTGGGCGGGGCGCACACTGGACGTCACGCCTCTACTCGCAAGGAGAGCCAGAAAACTCGGGAACCAGGAGCAGCAGGGGGCGGGCCACCCAAGTGACGTGGAGAGACAGGCGTGGCCCCTACTCACATTGTGAGCAAGGAGTGGACCGTGAGCTCAAGGGGGCTGGGGGAAGGAACGTGACGTCACGCCCCTACTCTCCGCCGTACGCTTGGACTTCCAGGACCTGCGGTGAGGTGCAGGGGCCATGCGGAGGAAGGATACATGATTAATGCGGGAGCGGGGCCACTCGTTTACTGGTCAGTACAGTACTGCAGGGCAGGCGGCCATGCGGGCCGGATACTGTAGCCACGAATCGGCCGATTTTTTCACAATAATCGGCCGATGCCGATTTCACAAAAACAGCCAAATATCGGCCGATATATCGGCCGACCTCTAGTCAGAAATATCAATGTATTTGTCATATTTCATTTCACCCATGTTTGGCAGGGCAGTGCTTGGAGAGGAACTGCACCCAGCGGAGTGGTTGTCTCCGGCAGCTTTAGTATACACCAACTCCATTGGCATGAGATCCTCTGCCAGAAACTGTCCCAACCGCTGAACATCATCGCATAACACATTTGGACCTTTGACTACAATCACTTCATTTATGGCTGTGCCATCTGGCACTTCCACCAACATCGGCTCATTTGGCGCGGCACCATCCATTACCAAATCATTTGAACCTTTGTGGAGCGCAGACATGACCTCCTCTGTGTGGTCGCCGTTACTTTGCGCTTCCATCTTGTGAGCAACATCATCTGCAGCAGCAAATGCACCATCGCATACAAGTTGCTCTGCAGGTCCTTCATCTGGCACTGCAGAAAGCATGTCTGCTCCACTCTTACCAACAGAGGCCTTTTCCAACAAAGCCAAAAGGCTTTTTGCCCATCTGTCCCAGTCCGTTTTCTCTGCGCTACCAGAGGGACAGAGTGGCACAGCAACAGACACATTGCAAACGTCACTTTTATTTAAACCAGACTGTGGTAATACATTTTTAACCATTGCAGGCTGCAATACCACACTCTCACCACCTTGCTCTGGTGGCGCTTCATTAAATGCATGAACACCTTCACACCTGTCATTGCCAGACTGCATTAACCCCTTTCCACCATGAGTGTTTGCAAACATTTCCATTTTAGCATTTAACATTTTGTCATCACCATGTTCAGGTACCCTCCTATTCACCAGAGCGGCACCATAGCTGTCCCAGGCAACCTCCGGCTCCAAAACGCAGAGCTCACTGGGGGGTTTCTAGGGACACCTCTATAACCTTTGTCTCAGTTGCTAGGGGAGATAGCACATCTTTAACTGCATTCATAGCAACATTTTTATCTCTAGTGAGCTGCACTAGCCCATTAGCAACTGGACCATCAACTTTAGACAACACAATATTATCAGTTTTACCCATCACATTGTCATATTCAACTTTACCACTTGCCTCCCCACTGGACAGGGCACTGCAGCGAGGTAAGTCCTTTTCCACACAGACAGGGGATCTCCCATTTGGGGGTCACTGCAACTCCAGTGTGCACATTCACATAGTCAATCATTTCCATGCATTTACCAGCAACAGTCTTACCGATCACTGTAACAGGGACTGCTACCTTGTCTAGCCTTTATCGCACTTTCGCTGGCCAACTCTCCCTGGTGGCCATGGGATGAAACTGCAGCAGCCACTGGTGACTCCTTGGCACCCCCTGCAGGCACAACAGGTACTTCCTCACTGTTGCCAGAGGTGATTGCAAACACACTTGCACAAAGATCTGGGCTTGCAGACATATGGCCAGATTCAGAGAGAGTTACGCTGGCGTATCCGTAGATACGCCGACGTAACTCTGAATCTGCGCCGTCGTAAATTTAAGCGTCTTCTGGAAACCAGATACGCTTAAATTAGGCTAGGATACGAGCGGCGCAAGTCTCCTACGCCGTCGTATCTTAGGGTGCAATTTTCCCGCTGGCCGCTAGGTGTCCCTTCCGTTGAGTTCGGCATAGAATATGTAAATGCCTAGATACGCCGATTCACGAACATACGTGCGTCCGTCGCAGTAAAGATACGCCGTTTACGTAAGGTATTTTCCGGCGTAAAAGTTATTCCAACAAATAGCTGGCCTAGTCAATGTTAAGTATGGCCGTCGTTCCCGCATCGAAATTTGAAATTTTTACGTTGTTTGCGTAAGTCGTCCGTGAATGGGGCTGGACGTAATTTACGTTCACGTCGAAACCAATACGTCCTTGCGGCGTACATTGGAGCAATGCACACTAGGAAATTCCACGGACGGCGCATGCGCCGTTCGGGAAAAACGTCAATCATGTCGAGTCACCAAGAATTAACATAAAACACGCCCCCCTCATCCACATTTGAATTACGCGCGCTTACGCCGGCCGCATTTACGCTACGCCGCCGTAACTTAGAAGGCAAGTGCTTTGAGAATACAGCACTTGCCTCTCTAACTTACGGCGGCGTAGAG